>NC_134484.1:362017649-362153289 GCF_040206685.1 Ascaphus truei | reverse complement strand
TCACTGCTCCCCTCTCCCATGTGTCACTGCTCCTCTCCTCCCTGTGTCACTGCTCCCCTCTCCTCCCTGTGTCACTGCCCCCCTCTCCTCCCTGTGTCACTGCTCCCCTCTCCTCCTATGTCACTGCTCCCCTCTCCTCCCTGTGTCACTGCTCCCCTCTCCTCCCTGAGTCACTGCTTCCCCTCCTCCCTGTGTCACAGCCCCTCTCTCCTCCCTGTGTCACTGCTCCCCTCCCTCCTGTGTCACTTGCTCCCCTCTCCTCCCTGTGTCACTGCTCCCCTCTCCTCCCTGTGTCACTGCTCCCCTCTCCCTCCCTGTGTCACTGCTCCCTCTCCTCCCTGTGTCACTGCTCCCTCTCCTCCCTGTGTCACTGCTCCCCTCTCCTCCCTGTGTCACTGCTCCCCCTCTCCCCCTGTGTCACTGCTCCCTCTCCCGGTGTCACTGTTCCCCTTTCCCTCCTGTGTCACTGCTCCCCTCTCCTCCCTATGTCACTGCTCCCCTCACCTCCCTGTGTCACTGCTCCCCTCTCCTCCCTGTGTCACTGCTCCCCTCTCCTCCCTGTGTCACTGCTCCCCTCTCCTCCCTGTGTCACTGCTGCCCTCTCCTCCCTGTGTCACTGCTCCACTCCTCCCTGTGTCACAGCCCCTCTCTCCTCCCTGTGTCACTGCTCCCCTCCCTCCTGTGTCACTGCTCCCCTCTCCCCCTGTGTCACTGCTCCCCCTCTCCCCTGTGTCACTGCTCCCCCCTCTCCCCTGTGTCACTGCTCCCCCCTCTCCCCTGTGTCACTGCTCCCTTCTCCTCCCTGTGTCACTGCTCCCCACTGCCCCCCTCTCCTCCCTATATCACTCCTCCCCTCTCCTCCCTGTGTCACTGCTTCCCTCTCCTCCCTGTGTCACTGCTCCCCTCTCCTCCCTGTGTCACTGCTCCCCTCTCCTCCCTGTGTCACTGCTCCCCCTCTCCCCCTCCCTCCTGTGTCACTGCTCCCCCCTCTCCCCTTGTGTCACAGCCCCCCTCTCTCTCTCCTGTGTTACTGCTCCCCTCTCCCCTGTGTCACTGCCCCCCCTCTCTCCCCCCGTGTCACTGCCCCCCTCTCTCCCCTCTGTGTCACTGCTCCCCCCTCTCTCCCCCGTGTCACTGCCCCCCTCTCTCCCCTCTGTGTCACTGCTCCCCCTCTCTCCCCCCTGTGTCACTGCTCCCCCCTCTCTCCCCCCTGTGTCACTGCTCCCCCCGCTCTCCCCCCTGTGTCACTGCCCCCTCTCTCCCCCCTGTGTCACTGCCCCCCTCTCTCCCCCGTGTCACTGCCCCCTCTCTCCCCCCGTGTCACTGCTCCCCGCTCTCCCCCCTGTGTCACAGCCCCCCTCTCTCCCCTGTGTCACTGCCCCCCTCTCTCCCCTCTGTGTCACTGCTCCCCCCCTCTCTCCCCCCGTGTCACTGCTACCCCCTCTCTCCCCCCGTGTCACTGCCCCCCTCTCTCCCCCCTGTGTCACTGCTCCCCTCTCCTCCCTGTGTCACTGCTCCCTCCTCCCTGTGTCACTGCTCCCTCCTCCCTGTGTCACTGCTCCCCTCCTCCCTGTGTCACAGCCCCTCTCTCCTCCCTGTGTCACTGCTGCCCTCCCTCCTGTGTCACTGCTCCCCTCTCCCCCTGTGTCACTGCTCCCCTCCCCCTGTGTCACAGCCCCTCTCTCTCCCTCCTGTGTCACTGCTCCCCCCTCTCCCCTGTGTCACTGCTCCCCCCTCTCCCCTGTGTCACTGCTCCCCCCTCTCCCCTGTGTCACTGCTCCCCCCTCTCCCCTGTGTCACTGCTCCCCCTACCTCCTGTGTCACTGCTCCCCCTCTCCCCTTGTGTCACAGCCCCCCTCTCTCTCTCCTGTGTCACTGCTCCCCTCTCCCCCTGTGTCACTGCTCCCCCCTCTCTCCCCCGTGTCACTGCTCCCCCCTCTTCCCTGTGTCACAGCCCCCTCTCTCCCTCCTGTGTCACTGCTCCCTCTCTCCCTCCTGTGTCACTGCTCCCCTCACCCTGTGTCACTGCTCCCCCCTATCTCCCCCTGTATCACTGCTCCCCTCTCCCCCTGTGTTACTGCTCCCCCCTCTCTCCCCCCTGTGTCACTGCTCCCCCTCTCCCCTGTGTCACTGCTCCCCCCTCTCTCCCCCCTGTGTCACTGCCCCCCTCTCTCCCCCCTGTGTCACTGCTCCCCCCGCTCTCCCCCCTGTGTCACTGCCCCCCTCTCTCCCCCCTGTGTCACTGCTCCCCCTCTCTCCCGTGTCACTGCTCCCCCCTCTCTCCCCCCTGTGTCACTGCTCCCCCCGCTCTCCCCCGTGTCACTGCCCCCCTCTCTCCCCCCTGTGTCACTGCTCCCCCCGCTCTCCCCCCTGTGTCACTGCTCCCCCCCGCTCTCCCCCCTGTGTCACTGCTCCCCCCGCTCTCCCCGTGTCACTGCTCCCCTCTCTCCCCCGTGTCACTGCTCCCCGCTCTCCCCCCTGTGTCACTGCCCCCCTCTCTCCCCCCTGTGTCACTGCTCCCCCCGCTCTCCCCCGTGTCACTGCTCCCCTCTCTCCCCTGTGTCACTGCTCCCCGCTCTCCCCCCTGTGTCACTGCCCCATTCTCTCCCCTGTGTCACTGCCCCCTCTCTCCCCCGTGTCACTGCTCCCCCCTCTCTCCCCCGTGTCACTGTTCCCCCCTCTCCCCCCTGTGTCACTGCTCCCCTCTCCTCCCTGTGTCCACTGCTCCCCTCCTCCCTGTGTCACTGCTCCCCTCCTCCCTGTGTCACTGCTCCCCTCCTCCCTGTGTCACAGCCCCTCTCTCCTCCCTGTGTCACTGCTCCCCTCCCCTGTGTCACAGCCCCTCTCTCTCCCTCCTGTGTCACTGCTCCCCCTCTCCCCTGTGTCACTGCTCCCCCCTCTCCCCTGTGTCACTGCTCCCCCCTCTCCCCTGTGTCACTGATCCCTTCTCCTCCCTGTGTCACTGCTCCCCACTGCCCCCCCTCTGCCTCCCTATATCACTGCTCCCTTCTCCTCCCTGTGTCACTGCTCCCCTCTCCTCCCTGTGTCACTGCTCCCCTCTCCTCCCCGTGTCACTGCTCCCCCTACCTCCTGTGTCACTGCTCCCCCCCTCTCCCCTTGTGTCACAGCCCCCCCCTCTCTCTCCTGTGTCACTGCTCCCCTCTCCCCCTGTGTCACTGCTCCCCCCTCTCTCCCCCCTGTGTCACTGCTCCCCCCTCTTCCCTGTGTCACAGCCCCCTCTCTCCCTCCTGTGTCACTGCTCCCCTCTCCCCCTGTGTCACTGCTCCCCCTATCTCCCCCTGTGTCACTGCTCCCCTCTCCCCCTGTGTCACTGCTCCCCCCTCTCTCCCCCCTGTGTCACTGCTCCCCCTCTCCCTGTGTTACTGCTCCCCCCTCTCTCCCCCCTGTGTCATTGCCCACCTCTCTCCCCCCTGTGTCACTGCTCCCCCCTCTCTCCCCCCTGTGTCACTGCTCCCCCTCTCTCCCGTGTCACTGCTCCCCCCTCTCTCCCCCCTGTGTCACTGCTCCCCCCGCTCTCCCCCCTGTGTCACTGCCCCCCTCTCTCCCCCCTGTGTCACTGCCCCCCTCTCTCCCCCGTGTCACTGCTCCCCTCTCTCCCCCGTGTCACTGCTCCCCGCTCTCCCCCCTGTGTCACTGCTCCCCCCTCTCTCCCCCGTGTCACTGTTCCCCCCTCTCTCCCCCGTGTCACTGCTCCCCTCTCTCCCCTGTGTCACTGCTCCCCTCTGTGTCACTGCTCCCCCTCTCTCTCCCCCTGTGTCACTGCTCCCTCCTCTCTCCCCCCCGTGTCACTGCTCCCCCCTCTCCCCTTGTGTCACAGCCCCCCTCTCTCTCTCCTGTGTCACTGCTCCCCTCTCCCCCTGTGTCACTGCTCCCCCCTCTCTCCCCCCTGTGTCACTGCTCCCCCCTCTTCCTGTGTCACAGCCCCTCTCTCCCTCCTGTGTCACTGCTCCCCTCTCCCCCTGTGTCACTGCTCCCCCTATCTCCCCCTGTGTCACTGCTCCCCTCTCCCCCTGTGTCACTGCTCCCCCCCTCTCTCCCCCCTGTGTCACTGCTCCCCCTCTCCCCTGTGTCACTGCTCCCCCCTCTCTCCCCCCTGTGTCACTGCTCCCCCCTCTCTCCCCCCTGTGTCATTGCCCACCTCTCTCCCCCCTGTGTCACTGCTCCCCCCTCTCTCCCCCCTGTGTCACTGCTCCCCCTCTCTCCCGTGTCACTGCTCCCCCCTCTCTCCCCCCTGTGTCACTGCTCCCCCCGCTCTCCCCCCTGTGTCACTGACCCCTCTCTCCCCCCTGTGTCACTGCCCCCCTCTCTCCCCCGTGTCACTGCTCCCCTCTCTCCCCCGTGTCACTGCTCCCCGCTCTCCCCCCTGTGTCACTGCTCCCCCCTCTCTCCCCCCTGTGTCACTGCTCCCCCCTCTCTCCCCCCTGTGTCACTGCTCCCTCCTCTCTCCCCCCGTGTCACTGCTCCCCCCTCTCTCCCCCCCGTGTCACTGCTCCCCCCTCTCTCCCCCCCCGTGTCACTGCTCCCCCCTCTCTCCCCCTGTGTCACTGCCCCCCCTCTCTCCCCCCGTGTCACTGCCCCCTCTCTCCCCCTTGTCACTGCTCCCCCCTCTCTCCATCCTGTGTCACTGCCCCCCCTCTCTCCCCCCCGTGTCACTGCCCCCTCTCCCCCCCGTGTCACTGCCCCCTCTCTCCCCCCTGTGTCACTGCTCCCCCCTCTCTCCCCCCCGTGTCACTGCTCCCCCCTCTCTCCCCCCTGTGTCACTGCCCCCCTCTCTCCCCCCTGTGTCACTACTCCCCCCTCTCCTTGTGTCACTGCCCCCTCTCTCCCCCCCGTGTCACTGCCCCCTCTCTCCCCCCGTGTCACTGCCCCCTCTCTCCATCCTGTGTCACTGCCCCCCCTCTCTCCCCCCTGTGTCACTACTCCCCCCTCTCCTTGTGTCACTGCCCCTCTCTCCCCCCTGTGTCACAGCTCCCGGCGCTCCCCCCGGTGATCAGGGCGCTCCCCCCTCGGGGTGCCCGGGTTGGATCCCGTTGTTACCTCGGTCTGCGTCTCCTGTGCTTGGTCCGACCGGGCCCGGGACTCGTGGACTCACACGGGAGAAGCGGAAGTGCTGCAATAGCAACTAGTGCAAGGCAATGGCTGCTCCTCACTGCAAGAGACATGCAGGGACTGTCACACTGCAGGAGACATGCAGGGACTGTCACACTGCAGGAGACATGCAGGGACTGTCACACTGCAGGAGACATGCAGGGACAGTGGCACTGTCACACTGCAGGAGACATGCAGGGACTGTCACACAGCAGGAGACATGCAGGGACTGTCACACTGCAGGAGACATGCAGGGACTGTCACACTGCAGGAGACATGCAGGGACTGTCACACTGCAGGAGACATGCAGGGACTGTCACACTGCAGGAGACATGCAGGGACTGTCACACTGCAGGAGACATGCAGGGACTGTCACACTGCAGGAGACATGCAGGGACTGTCCCACTGCAGGAGACATGCAGGGACTGTCACACTGCAGGAGGCCATGCAGGAACTGTCCCACTGCGAGAGACATGCAGAGACTGTCACACTGCAGGAGACATGCAGGGACTGTTACACTGCGAGAGCCATGCAGGGACTGTCCCACTGCGAGAGACATGCAGAGACTGTCACACTGCAGGAGACATGCAGGGACTGTCACACTGCAGGAGACATGCAGGGACTGTCACACAGCAGGAGACATGCAGGGACTGTCACACTGCAGGAGACATGCAGGGACTGTCACACTGCAGGAGACATGCAGGGACTGTCACACTGCAGGAGACATGCAGGGACTGTCACACTGCAGGAGACATGCAGGGACTATCACACAGCAGGAGACATGCAGGGGCTGTCACACTGCGAGAGACATGCAGGGACTGTCAACTGCAGGAGACATGGAGGGACTGTCACACTGCAGGAGACACGCAGGAACTGTCACACTGCAAGAGACACGCAGGGACTGTCACACTGCAAGAGACACGCAGGGACTGTCACAATGCAAGAGACACGCAGGGACTGTCACACTCAAAGAGACACGCAGGGACTGTCACACTGCAAGAGACATTCAGGGACTGTCACACTGCAAGAGACATGCAGGGACTGTCACACTGCAAGAGCAATGCAGGGACTGTCACACTGCAAGAGCCATGCAGGGAATGTCACACAGCAGGAGACGTGCAGGGACTGTCACACAGCAGGAGACGTGCAGGGACTGTCACACTGCAGGAGACGTGCAGGGACTGCCACACTGCAGGAGACATGCAGGGACTGTCACACTGCAGGAGACGTGCAGGGACTGCCACACTGCAGGAGACATGCAGGGACTGTCACACTGCAGGAGACGTGCAGGGACTGCCACACTGCAGGAGACATGAAGGGACTGTCACACTGCAGGAGACATGCAGGGACTGCCACTGCAGGAGACATGCAGGGACTGTCACACTGCAGGAGACGTGAAGGGACAATCACTCAGTGTAAGAGGCATGCAGGGATGGTCATACTGCATATATATATATGCATTGACTGGCTGCAAGAAACCTGTAGGAACTGTCACATTCCAATAGACCTGCAAGGACTGCCACACTGCCAGGGTCCTGCAGGAACTTTCACTCACTGCACTCACTGCAACAGCCATGCAAAGAGTCACACTGGAAGTGACTGTCAAACATAGGGAATTATGCACTGTATAAAGGGTCGCTTATAAGTACTTGTGTCAGACACAGAAACAGACACAGAAGAATAGCAAGTTAGTAGGTCTTCGTGTCCCAACTTATAACACTTTTATGTGCTGTGCATTGTGTGTGTCAACTTCTTTTTAACAAAGAAATAAATGGCATTAGGGGGAGTTTGGATGTTGTTTGGTGCACATGTGTAAATTATATGTAATAATCAAGTAAGCACTACTTTTATGCGTCATAAACATGTCAGAATTGTCCATCCAATTTTCTTGCCGTAAAAGACAATGGCACGTATGTGCAAATAATTATTAGTGAATTAATATATCGGAGCATGACATACACCGTACAAAGAATAAGAAAAGGAGCGCCACATATAACAATATGAATAATGACATGTCAACATATGCTGCTAAAGATTTTATGTGAGAAATTGATTTTTTGGGCGCTATGTCCTCTTTCAATTTATTTACAAAAAGCAATTTATATATATATATATATATATATATATATATAAAGATTTATTAACTTAAAAACATACACACAAAAAGTCCTGGCAGATCCTCTTAACGCGTTTCACGCACAGGGCGCTTTATCAAAGAGTAATTATATATATATATGTAGCCCCGGTCTGTTTTTCCCCTCTGACAGCCCCCTCCGCGTCTGCCGAGTGGTCGCGGGTGCCGCCGGAGGCAGCGACGGACCCGCCGGCACTTCGCGAGGGTGGGGGCCAGTGCAGGGAGCGCTCGTGTGACGTCATCCGCTGTTCCGCCGCATCCATCGTCCCCGGTGGGAACCAAAAATCATCTGTTGGCGTATGCCCGGGGAGAGGAGTTCGTGGAGAGCCTGATATCGTGAGTTCCTGCTGGCGGTGAACAACGAGGGCTATATCGGACACAGTGGAGTCACGGATCAGTACAGCAGATTAGCGGCGTTTCCTGATCCTGTGGAGCATGAGTATTATCTCATAACATGCCTTTTTATATTCTATGTTTGTGAGTTCATTTTATGAGCCTTTTTTGGGAATTAAATATATTTGCACAGTAATGCACTAGGATTCTGCGCTTTTTTTCTTCTTTTTTTATATTCAGGTGGAGAGGGATGTCGTTGTGCCCTTGTTAAGAAGCTGCCTGTTTCCTGATAGTGCATTGTTTTATTCCCCCATATTGGACACATTTTTGGGACTCCATAGGACTATAGGACTATTTCTATTATGTGTATATAAGAGGGTCCATAGCACACCATATGTATTTGTCTATGCACAATTAATTAGGTTTCATTGATTATGCAGTAAGAGTTTATGCTTTTTCACCACCCGGGCTACAAAAAAAAAAAAAAAAAAAGCTGTCTGTGGGTGGTTTTGCTAAGATCAAGTGTAGGGTCTGTCCTGTGAAGGATAGTCCCGTTGTGACTACACTTGGTCCTCTGGTCATGGCCGGGAAGAGCGGATATGTAGCCCAGGCTATTTTATCACGGCACCCCAGGAGTGGTTAACCTGGTGGAGTCAAGTGTTCCCACATGCACTTTGACTTTTGCACGGATAAATTTGCACACCCCTACATTTTTCTGCACTGGCACCCCTTATTGCCTTCCGCTGAGGGGTAGCCATTATTTTATTACCCGCCCGGCTTCCGGGTCTGGCGTGCACTTGTGCACACCTTTTAAGTTGTTTCGTCTGAGCACTTCCTGCACTGCATCACACAGCGCACTGGAGCACTCGCACCATGGATTGTGTTTTGTTATTTTTGGGTTATCAGTCACCTAATTTTCTTCGGAGAATGCAAGACTGTGTGCTGGTCGGTGGTCGCCATCCCTCGGGAGAAGACTGCGGTGGGCGAGTAGGTGTGAGCCGAAAGCCCTAAAGACCTGGACCCTCCTGCTGCGCCTACTGCACGGGGAGGGAATAGGATGGACGTCGGATTCTTCGGATGACGACGTCGGTGTAACATCAGGACTTTTCCTGGCCCTCGTGGCTGAAGAGGACTGACCATGTCATGGACTTGCAGCTCTCCGGAGCCTATAGTCACAAGTTTTTGCGCACCTGGTCTCACTTGGCCATGAGCACGGTTTTTAGAGGTGAAATCACTTTTTCACCACCCGGGCTACGAAAAAAGAAAAAAGGAAAAAAAAGAAAAAGCTGTCTGTGGGTGGTTTTCTGGGTATGCACCTTAACCCTGGCTGTGCTCAAAGCTGTGACCATGCAGCAAGCTTAAGCCTATAGGGAACCATGTTAAAAATGGTTTTTGAAGCAAAAAGTGGCACTGAGTGCTCATTTGCATGTCATTTCCCAGAATCCCTTGCTGCAGTGGAAGTGCTGTATGCTGGGTGATAATGGTGAAAGGTGGGGTTGCAGACCTGCCTAAGACATGCAGATGAGCATACAGTTGTATTTGCATATTTGCTTTCCTGTGTAGGGTTTTTGTCACTTTTTTTACTCACCATAACTTAACTCAGTATTATGGTATATATATATATATATATATATCTAAAAACAGAAAAAGAGAGAGAGCGCACGCCCCATAGCATAACACTGTATGTAATTTATTAAAAGGGGGAAGGAGGGTGGAGGGTGGAGGGTGGAGGGTGGAGGGTGGAGGGTGGGGGGTGGGGGGTGGGGGGATTGGAATCGCACTCACAAGATTAAAATATATAAAAGGCAGTTTGTGAATTCATATCACCACCATCCGGTTCTGTGTACAGGAAAACGTCTCTGTGGACTCCTCCAGGACTGCCAAACATGATCACCATGAACCAGGTACGAAGGGCTCCGTTCGCTGTCTGTATGCCGTCCAGAATTCAGCTCTCACTTCCAATGGCCGCTGTTAGTGTTCCCGCGCTTGGTTTAGCCTCGTGCGCGTGCGCAGCGTCGTCGTGACGTAATCGCGCTATCAGTTCCCTGACGCGTTTCGTCACCAACGGGCGACTTTCTCAAAGGGCTGATCATCAGGGAACTGATGGGAACTGATTACGTCACGACGACGCTGCGCACGCGCACGAGGCCACAGTATAAATTACATACAGTGTTATGCTATGGGGCGTGCGCTCTCTCTCTTTTTCTGTTTTTAGATATCTGTGGAGGTGGTTAACCCCGTGTGAGAGCAGCCAAAGACCCCTTTATCTACACCAATACCTACCACTATGGACTAACTATTGAAGGACTGGTTGGACTTTTTTATACATTTTTCTTGTTCTTTTTTTTTTTTAGCACGTTTTTGCACTTTTAAGCTAATTGATATTGATTGTGTTTAAATAGAGTTTATTAGGTAGTATAGTTTATAATTATATGTTATTCTATATATTATTCATGCACTTTACACAATCCATTTGATTGATGGAACTATAGTTCACTCATTACACAATATATCACGGTACTGTTCTTGGCGCTACAATCTTTTGCTTATATATATATATATATATATATATATATATATATATATATATATATGTTCTTCTATAAGTTCTTCAGTATTGGGTGATACCTTTTTTATTTGGACTAACAATTAATGTCATAGGACAGGCTTTCAAGAGTTCTCCTCTCTTCAGGTCGCAATACTGATATACAAAGGTTTCGATGACTTGGGGGGGGGGGGGGGGGGGGAAGGAAGAATGAAGAATGTAGAACAGAAAGATTTATATGAGGTGGTGTGGGGAAGGCACTGAAAGGGTGTTAAAACAGAGATAAGGAAGGTGCTGTACATCCACAGCAGCACCGAGGGGGGAAAGGATGCTGGGTGGAGGGTAGAGGGGAAGGTATAGGATGGCACAATGGCAGGGAGGACCATTACAACAAATTATGATAGTGTGTGAGAATCCCCATGTCTGCATTAAGTCCACTTGTTTTGGTGTCAAAGAGTCTTATCATTCTGAGCTCAAATGTTTTCCGTTCTTGGGTGCGTTTGAACATTCCATTGAGAATATTGATTTTTAAATCATTTATGGAATGATCTGGTAGTGAGAAAGGATGTCCCACTGGTGAGCAGGATCTTCCTTCTTCGTGATGGAGTATGGTGTGTCTGTGCATATTCATTCTTCCTTGAATTTTTTGTCTCGTTTCCTCAATGTAGCATCCTTGGTCACATTTGTTGCATTGAATCATATAAACCACGTTCCTGGATGTGCAACTGTATGATCCTTTAACATTGAGTTTTCCATTGTTGTGTATAGAGATGTGATGGGTGCTCTAACAGTCCTGGAATCTTATATATGTTCATCAATCATGTAAAAACAGTGAAGACTCAAACAATGGAGTGGGTAAACTACTGGGTGAGTTACTAAAGCCACTGAAAGCATGAATCTCCTGAAGACAACAGAAAAAATTATGTATAACACACTTCGCTGTACCTCATTGGAAATAAATATGATAAAGTCCAGCACTCACCCCAGTTTGTAGTAATGAGGATCCATAATAATACAGTATATCTTTGAAGATCTTACCCACTCCTAGAGCCCACTGGATTTCTGGGGGCCTGTCCAGCCGCTGATTAAGTTCCAAACGATCCAAAATATGCAAAAGAATGCGCAAAGCAGCGCACTGCCCAGGGACACAGGTGTATCAAAAGTAAAAAATAAATTTATTGTCAGTCAGACATAGCAAACAAGGAGGTAAAGACCCTCCAACACGTTTCACACAACGAGGTGCTTTATCAAGCAGAGTTTGCAGCATTGTGAAGTTTTCTGTTGACTAATTTCTGTTTGAGGTTTGGTGGTTGCCGGAACGCAAGAATGGGAGGTTTGGGAAAGATTTCTTTTAATTTCACATGCTCTTCTAGCATGGATTGCAGATCTTTGATTATTTTTCATATTCCCTCTAAGATAGGGTTGTATGTGGCCACTAGTGGTGTGCGTGTGGTATGTTCTCTCTGTCTGTATTGTAGTAGGTGTTCTCGTGGGGTTTTTAGTGCAGATGTAATAGTTCTGGCAATGGTCTTTGGTTTGTATCCCTTCTGTCTGAACGATTCGGTCAGGGTTGTGAGATGCCTGTTTCTGTCTTCAGTGTCAGAGCATATGTGGTGGAATCTTATAGCCTGGCTGTGTATGTGTGAGGAATACTTCTAGTACTGCAGCTGCTGCTGCCTCCTCTCTTCCCCCCGCTGGTGCGCGCACCCCTGCTCTGCTTACAGAACGCGCGTGCACCCGCTCCTCTTCCAGAGTGTCATGGAGCATAGCTCCGCCCCCTCGTTCGCGCCTCCTCCTCCGCGCAACGATCTCCAGATGCGTGTCAAGCTACTAACGAGCCCCTTGTCTGCCTGCACCTATCCCAGCTTCTGCTGAGGCAGCGCCTCCACTCCGCCTCCCAAGTCATTGGTCACTTCCTATGTAAAGACCCAGCCAGTGCTCAGTCTCATTGCTGAGCATAATCAAGTGTAGCCTTTGCGTGTGCCTGCTGTGTCTAGTCCTGTCTTGTCTAGTACTCTTGCAGTTAACCCTACGTGTACCGTCCCGGCTTGTTGTGGATTCTCTCTGGCTCTTGACCCCTGGCTTACGGACTTCAACTATGAGTACCTCTCCAATCCCAGACCCTTGGCTTACAGACTACTACTACGTGTACCTCTCCAACACCGGACCCCGGCAAGTATTGGATTAACCTCTTCTCTCCTACCCAGACCCAGCAACGCTTACAATCCACCTTCTGGGCACGCCCCCGCTGCTGTGGGTGTGTGGCATAATCCTTCCCACTTCAGTGCCGGGGTCAGGTCTAGCTTATGGGCTTACGTAAGCGTTACAGTATGATACCTTGTTTTGTATGTGTGGGATGGAAGCTGGAGTTGTGGAGGTAACAGCATCTGTCTGTAGGTTTCTTGTATACAGATGTGTGTAGTTTGCCATCTTTCAGTGTTACTGTTGTGTCTAGAAAGTTTACTAGGTTTTCAGAATAATCCATTTTGAGTTTAATTGATGGACGGAATGAGTTCAGTGACTCATGGAATTGTTGTAGATTTCCTTCACCCTCTGTCCATATTATAAACAGGTCATCAATGTATCTGTAGTATTTGTAGGGTTTGTGGGGGCATGTAGTTAGGAATCTTTGTTCAAGATTTGCCATGAAAAGATTGGCATATTGCGGTGCCATCTTGGTACCCATTAGTTGTAGGTACATTTCCTTTTTGAAGCTGAAGTAGTTGTGTGTGAGGATGTATTCTATCAGTTTGGTAATTACATCAGCGCTGTATTTCTGATCCAGGGGAGATGTTGTAAGGAATTGCAGGCATGCCTCGATACCATCCTTGTGGGGGATGTTGCTGTAAAGGGATTCTACATCCATGGTAACTAGCAGTGTGTTGGATGGTAGTTGGTTGATGTTGTTAAGGTTATTGAGAAAATTTGTGGTATCTTGTATGAAGCTGTTGGTGCATTTGACTAGAGGTTTGAGGATATTCTCCACTAAGCCTGATATTTTTTCAGTGAGTGTATCCATACCTCTTAGAATAGGTCTGCCGGTGTTTCCTGGTTTGTGAATTTTGGGAAGCATGTAGAAGATCCCAACTCCTGGGTTGTCAGGTCTTAGTTGCTTCAATTGTTGTTGCATGAGGTTAGGGAATGACTTGATGAGATTCATGAGTTGCTTTGTATATTCCTTGTGTAGCCCTGGTTCCTATCGAACACAGACCACTACCATGTGCTGTATAACCTGTAGGCTCACAGGGCCTAAGCCTCTGCCACGGAGAGCCTGGGGTGCTCACAATACCTATGACTTGGTGCAGCGCCTCCACCTTCGATAGCTTCCGCCCTAGGGGAAGTGGGTCTTCGCAGGAACTTATGTACATGAACACACACACGCACAGCAATACCGTAACCAAGATGTTTTACTTATGCAGCCAGTAACGTAATTACAGGTGCCCCTCTCTAGAGGAGACACTACTACCAGCATCCTTGGAACGCTCACTCTCCCTCCACCGGGTAATCCCACCCCATGTCCAGCTCCCCCTTGGAGTACGTTCCCCACCCCCCCCTTAAAGTGAGTCAGTGGGTGTATAAGTGTGTGACTGCGCAGCCATCGTGTCCCGGAGTGAGAATGGTACCGTTGGTGCACTTGACGTTTTACCTGCCGGGTACTCCTGTACCCGGTTCTGCAACTATCTTCACAAAGGATCGGCGAGGGCGTAGATGACGTCACCCGCAGATGTCCGGGGCGATCCCACCCAGACACACTGCGAATAGTGGCGGGGCCTGGTCCCAGGCCTCCCGCGGATATAGAACTGTCCTGGTATGACTCGTAACACAGTATGGGAATCCAGAACCTGACTATGGCCAGTCCCTAGCTCAGCTGCACGCTACTGGGGCTCAGGGTCTAACTGGGCCTGGGGCATGCGGCCTAGGTAGGGGCGGCAGCCTCCCGACACCGGAGCTCCTTCTCCTTCCTCCGTCAGCTAGCTCTGAACACTTGTGCGCCCCTCCACTTCCTTTTCCTCCCTCCTCCTGTACCTGATTGGTTCTGACGCGTCACGGGGAAACGCGGGGGCTGCTGGGACCCTAGTCCCCTAACTCCCCTCCTCCCCTAGCTTTCCTCCTTCGCGGGCTTTTTGTCCCTGCCTTGTGCATACGCAACCTCCGGCTGGACCAATTCTGCGCTGGCGCCAACCTAGCATGGCGGGTCCCACTTGCGCGGAACCTCCATATCGGAGAGTTCCCTAGGTGCACCTCCCCTTCATCCAATTGGGGCAAAACGGGGTCCCGGCTACACTTGGTTGGATCATGAATGAGTTTCTTGTAGTAGGTGTTGTTTGTGAGTTGTCTGTTGCCTTCTATGTATTTATTTTTGTTCATAAGCACCACTGCACCTCCTTTATCTGCTGGTTTGATGGTTATGTTGTGGTTGTTTCGCAGTTCCTTGATTACAGATCTCTCCATGTGGGATAGGTTGTACATTGTTTTTTCTGCTGTGCTGATGCTAGTCAGGAAACTCGCGATCTGAAGCTCTGTATGGAGCCGTCTAGTTTGACGTTGCGTCATGTTGCTGGTATGAAGTAGGTGTTCTTGTTGTTGTTGTTGTTGTACTCCGTCATTATGGGAGTGCTCTCTGTTTTGTGGAAATATTCTTTCAGTCGTAGTCTCCTGAAGAATTCTTCTAGGTCTGAGTATAATTGGATTTGGTCCTGTTTGGTGGTGGGACAGAATGTTAGTCCCTTGGAGAGAACTGAGATCTCAGGTTTTGAGAGTTTATAATCAGACAGGTTTATAACTCCCTCGCAGGCTGTGCGTTCTTCTAGGTTGAGGTTGTGTATCTGTCTTGAAACGTCAGCTGGGTTTTCTAGTTCTAAGTAGTTGTCCTGCTTTTTGTTGGTTTGAAATCCCTTATGTTGTGTCCATGGTCTGCAGTCATACTGAGAGAGGAGTTGTAGTTTCTTCTGTTTCTTCTTGATTAAGTTCCACTGTAGTCTCTTGTGCAGAGTTTGCATATCTTTTTCCAGTGTGTTGGTATTTGCACGGCTTTGCAATTGCAGGGTTTGGAGTATTGTGCATTTTTGCCATTCTAATTCCTGTTTTCTTCCGTATTGTTGATGGAGCATCTAAGTGTAACCCTTCTATGGTACCCCACCCAACATGATATTGTGGGGTACACTATATCTGGTCACTCTGAGTGGTCTGGGTGCTGAGACCTGCTGGTAAACAGGAGGGCTGAGTGCTCCGCGGTGTTGTGGGGAGAACCCAGGACAGGGACAGGAGGTGTGTTGTGGGACAGGTTACCTTGTTCTCTCAGGGTGCACAGCGCCTCCAGCCAGCAGGGATCCCCTGGGGTCTCCAGAGGAGAGACCCCCAATGACACTCCATTCTCCATACACAGGAACAGGGACACACACAGCAGCTTCTTTTCTGTGGATCTTTATTCAGCATAGATGTGCAGACAGCAGACAGCATGATATCACAGGCATGGTGTAATCTCTGCCTCTCTGCTCATGGCAGCTTAAATTCCCCCCTCCTTGCCCAGGTGAGGCAAGAGGGGAAGACCTCTTCTTGGCTTCTTATCTCTCTAAGCTCTCTCTAGACTAACTGATCACTAACTGAATTTGGGAATATGTCTGAATTTGAATATCCTCAGGGAGTGTCTCTAGCTTTTAATCATTACAACTCAAAGCTGGATACAGATTGGCTCACACACACATGAGGGGGTGTTCCAACCCATATCCACCAAGATCCAAATGTTGCTTAGGCCTGCCTCTGAATATTGCTACATACTCAGAGCTCAAATGCAAAACAGGCCAACTGAAGGAATTAACCTTTCCACTGCCTGTTCTAACAGGACTGACAGAGGAAAGGCCCAGAAGAATACATAGCTGCCGAAGGCCAGGCTATATAAGTCATAGAAACCTTTGTATATAAGTATTGCTGACCCGAGGAAGAGAGGACAACTCTTAAAAGCTTGTCCTATGACATTGTCAGGAATGCACTCCTGGCTTTTCTCGTAGCCTTGCAGGGTGCTGTTGTTCTCACTAATTTCCTCTTTCAACAGCAGCTGTGTGGGCTATCACTGCAACCTAGCCTTGTAATCAGTCATTGGAGCAGTGCCCTTACACCCTCCCCCGGGGATTGGCCCGCTGGCCTTTAAATACTGCATTCCCCACAATCCCTCTCTGTCGAGCATACCCCTTCTTGGATGTTAACCGTGTTCTGCCACAAGCCCCTGGCTTGTTATCTCTAGTACTAATCTCTGTGTATTGTGTTCCAGCATTAGTTCCTGCTTTCCCTGTAACCTGCTGCTTCTACCCTTAGCAGAGGTTGCTGTTTGGACCCCGTGGCCTGCTGCTCTTTCTCCCTTCGCAGAGGCCAGCTTAAGCTTCCGCGCTGAAGCACCCCGGAGACCTGCTGTGTGCTATCTCCCTGGAGCCCGCAACCTGCTGCTTCTACCCTTAGCAGAGTTTGCTGTTTGGACCCCTTGGCCTGCTGCTCTTTCTCCATTCGCAGAGGCGAGCTTGAACTCCTGCGCTGAAGCATTGGTTTTCCAGTGCTATTTGGCGGTGTGCCCTCTCCGGTCAGCCTTCTCTCTGCTGAACTCTGGTCAGCTTTCTCCTCGCTGAGACCGGTATCATGGGCCGTCGACACCACTCATGCAGACCGCGCTCCCGCCCCGCAGCTACTAAGCTGAAGCAGGAGGACCTGCTTGATTTCCTGTTGCTGATTCCTTGCTACAAATACGACTACCCGGATGTCTTCTATCCCGACCCTGGTTCGGCCATCGACTGTCCTGTCTTCTCCTACCCCGACTTTGGCTCGTCCAACGACTACGCTGACCTCTCCAGTCCTGAACCCGGCCTGTTTGATTATGAACTTCGCACTCCGGACCAGTCTGCGCGGTCTAAGGTCGGTGATTTCATAACCCAACCTCAGCCCCGCGGTCCGGCCCCAGTTTGTGGCGAGCACAGGCACAGGGAAAGGGTTAAGGTTAACTCAGTGTTTATAGCCCTTTGTTCCATGTTCCCGCCTTTTCAGGCCCCTAGCCCCTAGGAACCCCCACACACGACCCCCACCGGGTCCGAGAATGAGGGACCCCCGTAAAGATGAGGGACCCCCGTAAAGGGTCGAGCTCACAAAGAGGGTCGCGCCATTGACTCTAATGGCGGAGCGGAGGTCATATTGAATCCCATGGCGGCGCTCGCCCATGCATTCCCTATGGCGGCGCCGGCCATTGATTCCAATAGGGGAAAAGCCGTGTGGCGTTAAAACGGCTAAGTCCGAAACTGTAGAATGTGTAAGTCCATATCTCCGGTTCTGCGAGGACCAGAGAGCTGGGATTTGAGTCGCATGTAGTCACTGCTCCGGCATGACTGCATGGCCATTTCCAGTCCTCTCCAAACAACCAGATGGAGTATGGGCAAATGTAAGGAACTGTGGTTTTCCTATAGACTTCAATGGCGGAGTTGCTCCATTGAAAGTCTATAGCGGCGAAGCCCATTGACTTCAACGGCGGAGTTGCTCCATTGAAGCCTATAGCGGCGGAGCCCATTGATTTCAATGGGAAAGAGTGAAAAGCAGAGATTAATTTTTAGAGCGGAGAATCCTGCATTAAAGTAATAAGAATTTTAACTTGTTTTTTGGTATCTCCGGTTCTGGGGGTCGCAGAGAGCTGAAACTTGGCCACCATGGAGAGTCACCTCCGGCATGAGGAACTGCCAGTTTCAGCCCACTGGGCCCAGCAGAACGGATTATTTTAATATGTGAAGATATTAAAGAGTGAATTGTATTTTGGGTCTGGTATAAAAACTCAGAGCCCATATGTTATGTAAATGGTCAAGTTGGGAGTCAAGTGGTCTATCATAAACTCCTGATCAAAGACTCCCCCACCCTGCTTGTGTAGGCGAGCACAAAGGAATGCAGGACATGGGTACTTGATATTAAGTGTTGTACTTCACACTTTGGACAAAGGGTATCCTGGCAAAGCCAGACTTTAAGACGCCAAGCTTGTGGGTGGGGGGTAAGGGAAATAAGCCCCTGATTAGAATAATATCCACCCAGTGGGCGGATATTAAGGTGCCCCTCAGGTGAGGTGGCAAGGAGAGATTGGGTGCAGGTAATTGTTCTCCAATGGCCTGCACTCAATGATAAGGTATAGGACTGGAATTGCATATAAACCAGTGTGTCAATCCTATATTCAGTTGTTCGTGTTTTCGTGACTTCAAGTTTACCAACTATTTGATGCCTGATGAATTGCTAATCCTGTGTCCTGATTACTTCATCATCCCACCGCTGCCACCAGTTTTATTATAAGCCTGTCACGGTAGCTAGTGATAGGTTATAATATACACCAAATAACTGGGTTGAACTGAACACGACTTAGATATAATAAAGAGAATTTATTCCTTAAAGAAGGTGAACACACAGGATAGTACAAATAACAGACAAGAAATACACTTATTAGGGATTGGAATGAAGAAGTAATCAGGAAAACAGGATTAGCAATTCAACAGCAATCAGGCATCAAGTAGTTGGTAAAATGAAGACAAAGGATATAGGGCTGACACCAGTTTATATGCAATTCCAGTCCTATACCTATCATTGAGTGCAGGCCATTGGAGAACAATTACTTGCACCCAATTTCTAACGTGGGAACATTGATAACCCATGCCCCCCAGCTAGTTGGCACATGCGTCCTTCAGGCCCTGGGGGTCTCATTTCTTTAGCCCCACACAAAAGTCAGGGCGCCGACAAGTCTACCAGACCTGGATCGGGTCAGGAAAATCTTTGTCTGTAGGTGTGAGTTATAGCACTTACAGACCACTCAAGCCCTGCATTTCTCCGCTCTAATGTATACAGCTAGGGTGGCTGAGCCTTTGATCAGGGGGTCTGTTGTAGACAATAGGTTGCCCCTCTGAGCATTTACATTCCACAGATTCAGAAATCTTCGCAGGCTTTTATCCCCGCTTTGAAATACAATCTAGTTTTTAATAACAAGACATATTAAAATAATCCGTTCTGTTGGGCCGAGCAAGTTGAAACTGGCCAGTCCCTCATGCCAGAGGTGACTCTCCATGGTGGCCAAGTTTCAGCTCGCTGTGACCTTCCAGACCGGAGATACACAAATACTGTTTAAAACTCTTATTACTTTAATACTGGATTCTCCACTCTGAAAATGAATCTCTGCTTTTCACTCTTTCCCATTGAAATCAACGGGCTCCGCCGCTATAGGCTTCTAATGGAGCAACTCCGCCGTTGAAGTCAATGGGCCCCGCCGCTATAGTCTTTCAATGGGGCAACTCCGCCATTGAAGTCTATAGGGCTCGTCCACTATAGGCTTTCAATGGAATAACGCCGCCATTGAAGTCTATGGGGAAAATCACAATTCTTTATAGATGCCCATACTTCGTCTGGTGGGTCGGAGAGGGCTGGACATGGCCATGCAGTCATGCCGGAACAGTGACTACATGCGACCCAAATCCCAGCCCTCTGGTCCCCCCAGAACCGGAGCTATGGGCTTACATATTTGACTCTTTCGGACGTAGCCGTTTTCTCGCGCTGCTCTTCCCTCCGCCATTGGAGTCAATGGCACGACCCGCATGGTGAGCGCGACCCTTTCTGGGGGTCCTGGATTCTCGGACCCGGTGGTGGTCGAGTGTGGGGGTGCCTAGGAGCAAGGGGCAAAAATAATTTTATTTCTGGGTGCCCTAGAACCTAAGGTTCCCATGCCAATTGTAGTTGACCTTGAACTAGTAGTGATAAAAGCTCTCTTTAAGAAAATGTATCCGCTTTTGCGGTCTGCGGTTTGGATGGCTGCCAACCCGTTCCTGGAGGTCGGCGTCGAGGAATCCCCATTGAAGTCAATGGCTCCATTGACTTACAATGGGAAACCGCCGCTCCTCCTCTCGGACGCCACCTGCTGGTCTTCGATGGAAACGGCCCAAACCGCCGGATTCGCCATAGGTTTCAATGGAGCTGCAATGGCGACCTATGGGAAACTGCAAAATGGAGCCTGAAAAGGCGGGAACATGGAACAAAGGGCTTTAAACACTGAGTTAACCTTAACCCCTTTAATACCGGGCCCAACCCCCTCTCCCATGACAGCCAGTCACTCACAATGGATATTAATGACAAATATATGTCTTTTTACCAAACATTTGCTATTCAACATATTTGCTGGATTTAGCGCTTACCATTACTAAATATGTATTCAAATGAGAAATCTGGCACAAGTCTGTACCATATATATTTACATTACCTTAACTTCCAATTAAGGCTCAGTGTGAAAAATTGCTCTTAGCTGCCTAAGCAACTAGTATGAAATTAGCCGAAGCAGAGTCCAAGGACCACAAGGAAAAGCCTGGCTTTACCTGAACCCAGGGATCCTCCCCAGGGCTATCCTACTGCTAGTTGACCCTCTAGTTAACCAAGTATTTCACCTGTTCTTCTTGGCAGTTTGGGGGAATAAAATATACTGATAATGCCATTCATACTGAGAACATGAATATGAAGCCCATCATTCTCCTTCACAACAGCAACGCTGCACGTGACCATATTATCCTTTTTGACTTCCCAGGGAAAAAAGTAAACGAAAAAAAGCAAAGAAAACATAATGAATTGCTGCTATGATGAGCCATCTTTGGTGATCTCTTATTACCTTACACCTGTATGCTGTTGTAGTAGCTTCTAAAGTGGCTGCTACTTCATCTCATTTAAGTAATAATAATTTGACTGTGCTATTAGGTGCTTGTGTTATCGTCTGCTGGATCACTATATGGAACAAGGCATAATCTAGGATACTCAAAAATATTGTTGATTTTGCCTTTTAGGTTGTCTATAATTAATATTTAATTTGATGCTCCTAAAGTACAGGCATACCCCGGTTTAAGGACACTCACTCTAAGTACACTCGCGAGTAAGGACATATTTACAATAGCACCATATCCCTGTGTCCGTATGCTCGCTTCGCTGGTACTGTCACTTATTCTGCCCTACAGACTGCCGTAGTAGTGATGTGCTGATTCCCCTCGCCCAATAGGCAAATGGCAGGTCACGCATGCGCCTGTCAGCACGTCCTGAACAGCAATACCGGCTCCCTACCTGTACCGAAGCATCGATAAGTGAAAAAAAGGTAGTGCTTCACTTTTTTAGTACATTTCCCTTTACATGCTCTGGACCCATTGCGTATGTTATTGCGGGGTATCCTGTAGTGTTTTTGTTGTTTATTGTAATGCACCAACATGAGAGGTATTAGCAGATTCAAACATACCGTAATGTACAGAGCTTTACCAACCTCCCAGGCCTCTTCATAAACGAGACCTGTAAGGTTTTGAAAGCACGCTAGACTATAGTTTTACCTATGAGGAACTGCTGTGTTAGTACATGATGAGGTTCCCCATCCTACATCAAAGCTATGCATCCAGGGCAATATTACTGTTATAGAAATTTAGAGGTGTAAAAATGAATGCAGTTTTCTATCATAGTGAACAATAGTTTTAATGCGCTTTCGTAAAAGAACAAAATTGAACCAACTCCTTCTAAGTGCTTCTTCACAATCGTTGTGTTTTGGTGCTCAGGTCCTGCACCCACGCTCTAGGTAGTTACGCATGTGTACTGCATGCTCATTCCTCTGAATATAGAATGTTAGCACACCGGCTGGCTCTGTCTCATCCAGTGTACTATTTCCCTCCTGGGTGTGTCATTTCCCCTGTCTTCCTCTTTGAGATCCTTGGTGGTGTCAAGTCCTTGAGTTCATGTTGTTTGTTCTCATTGGTGGTCTGCTAGTATCGCCATACTGTTATGGTTGTCCTCCGTCTATTAATGGTTTATTTTCAGCCTTTTACCCTTACGTGTAAGGCATTCATTTATGACATGATTGTCTGCTCCTGATAATATTGACATATATTGACATAGAATATATCTATATGTAAAAGTGTTGTTTATTAAAAAAAAATTGAGTTACACCATAGTTATTAGGGGATTAAACATCCTGTCCCTAGATATAGGGTTAACAGATCTGTTGAGAGGGTATTATATACCTCTTTTCCATATCGCCATAAGATTATTATAACAACATTACATACATCTTATAATACTTGCTTAGTGATAACATAGAGTTAATTTATTGAAATAGTTGTTAGACATTGGATTTGACTACAATATGTTTTTTTGTTTCACTTTGTGGTGTTTTTGAGTGTTTTTACATATGGAGTACAATAATAGGTCCATGTAACAGTGTATGGCAAGGGTTGGATCGCGTAATATAAAGTCAGAGAGGTCTGGGTTTATTGATTTGAAGAACAACACGCATGCGTTGATTTAGCCACTACAAAAGAACTCGAAAGAATCATGGGAGTTTACTTTTCAAAACAAATTCTTTTCTAGAGACCTGGTCCAACTTTGAAATTTGTTTAATGTGCTTCCTGAAATTGAAAAAAAAATGTTCATCCTATGTACATCCTTTGTATGCTTTCAGTAGAAGTAAAGCCCCCGGACAGAGATCTCTTAGCAGTTCCTAATCTTTATTCTTAGAGGCAAAATAATAAACTTCATATATACTGTTAGGGTTGCCAGGTGTCCGGTTTTCACCCGGACAGGCCGGTAATTCCGTTGCCTGTCCGGTATAAAATCGGAGGTAATACCGGACACCTGTGTGGCCCCCAGATCCTCATGGGAACCATTGCCAGGGGGTAAGTAGAACTTACTTTATTTACTTTATTTATTCTGTTTTATGTGTTTCAGAATGGGTAAATAATCTATTATCCATATCTGGATAATAGTTATTTTGCACATTACTGTACTGTATGTTTATGTGTATGTGTGTGTGTGTTTTGTGGTATTTATTTATTTCAATGTGTAGGACAGGTTTATTTTTTTTACATACAGAGTTGGTTCCTTAGGTCTGGGGGACTTCTGGAGACCACCTGAGGTCTCCTCGGACGCTCACGGGAACCAGGCTGGCGGGTCCACGGGGGACACTTGCGGGGAAGAACCGGTGGCCGGTATTACATTTAAAACCACCCGAGGCCCCTCAGACATCTGTGGGTCTACAAAAATACAAAAAACACAGCGCTCAACGCTCATAGTGCATTAAAAGGTTTTTTTAGTAACCAAAAAAGAAGGTAAGTATTGTGCGTACATTTAAATAAACAAAAACAAGCATTTCAGGGTTAATGTTACCCAAACACCAACGGACGCCAGTGATGGTCTCGTGGCTCTCTCCTTCTCAATCCCACAGCCTCGGGGTAGGGGCTGGGTGGTCTCCGATCGGGTAGGTGTTAGTCCAGCCCTCAGCCTCGAGGTAGGGCTTTTACGGTCTCCGGTTTGGTGAACAGCAGTCCAGACAAATCTCCGTCCAGATTGGTAGTGCCCCTCACTGTAAAAAGTCTCAATAGCAGCGGAGCAGCGGAGCGCACGCTGTTAGGCGTCTCGATCAAACACTTCCGGGTCTGTGACGTCATACAACCGCGATAGTAGAGTTTGATCGAGACGCCTAACAGCGTGCGCTCCGCTGCTCCGCTGCTCCGCTGCTCCGCTGCTCCGCTGCTATTGAGACTTTTTACAGTGAGGGGCACTACCAATCTGGACGGAGATTTGTCTGGACTGCTGTTCACCAAACCGGAGACCGTAAAAGCCCTACTTCGAGGCTGAGGGCTGGACTAACACTTACCCGATCGGAGACCACCCAGGCCCTACCCCGAGGCTGTGGGATTGAGAAGGAGAGAGCCACGAGACCGTCACTGGTGTCCGTTGGTGTTTGGGTAACATTAACCCAGAAATGCTTGTTTTTGTTTATTTAAATGTACGCACAATACTTACCTTCTTTTTTGGTTACTAAAAAAACCTTTTAATGCACTATGAGCGTTGTGTGCTGTGTTTTTTGTATTTTTGTTTGCTATTAGGGGGGACCAGAGCCATCCCTGGTGCCACAGCTGCAGACGCTCCTTATACTTCAATTTAATCAAAGGTCACCTATTAATTACATCACCTTATCACTACACCTCAATTGATTGTAGTTGCGCACTTATATATTTTTTAATCTGTGGGTCTAACCTGGGGCCCCCAGACACCCGTGGGCCTACCCGTGGAGACCCCATTTGGGGCCCACGGTGACCCACGGATACCACCTGGTGGACCACGGCGCCTGGCGGGGACCACCCGTAGGCCTCCAGACCCTGTTTGAAACCTTTTGCTGGGCCACTGTGAGGCTTACGGACACCCGTCAGGGCCACCGGGGACTCTCGTGGGCCTGGGGTATTAATCCTGTATGTAAAAGAATAAATCAGGTATTTATGGGGGGGCACAGGGGGTGGGTTATGTATTATTTATTAAATATAGTGCTGTTTATTGTGTTTAACAGGGGTGGGGGAAGTGGGTATTGTCCCCAAGCCAGGCTGGGTAGGCCTCCCTGTGGGTAGTGGGTGGTTAGGCCTCACAGGTAGGGGTGTAGTGGGGGAGGGTGTATAGGCCTCCCGAGTGGTGGGTGAGGGTGGGTTAACCCCTTACTGACTATAGCGGTTAATGACCGCTAAGGTGATTAAGGGGTTAGGTGACATTACATTGGCTATATTTATTCTTTTGTATGTTTTGCAGCATCGGTGGGGACATGGGCAGGATGAAGATGAGGATGAAGACGGCCTTCATCGTGGATGCCTGGAAAAGGTAAGTGTAATATGTAGTTACTGTATTTATTGTGATTAATGTATTTAAAAAGGGCAAATGCATTATTATCCATATGTGGATAATAGTAATTTTGCTCATTACTGTATTGTATGTGTTAGGGGGCGGGGGGAGGGGGGTGTATTTAGTAATAAATATTGTTTGTTTTTTGGAGGCACAACATTGGTACCGCAGGCCCGCGGGGTCCCCGTGACACCCGCGGGGACCCTGGGACGGCCACGGGGACCCCCGGATCCCCGCTTGGTCAGCTGGGGACACCCACGGGACCCCCGGACACCTGCGGGACCCCCGGGTGTTGCGCCTGCAAAAATATAAACAAAGACATTTTTCTAAGTCCTGCTTTTTTTATCACCTGCCTTTAGCTGGTGAGCTTTTTTCAGCGCAACTTTCAAGTACGATAAGTTTGCGTAGCTTAGTGAATCCCGCAGAAGGGCAGAATTCAGCGCAAACAGCTGATCGTACGAGCAAAGTTGGACTTTGAAAAATTTCATGAAAAAAAATCAATTTTAGAGCGCAAAGTGCCTGTTAGAGCGGCTCTTTGAATCGCGCTCGGCAGAACATCACGTTCTAAGAGCACTTTGCGCTCTTAAAACGACTTCTCACAGCTTAGTGCATAGACCCCTTTGTATGTGTATTCCAAAGCACTTTTATTCCCTGTGAATTCAATTCCCAAGTCTAGTTAAGCAGGCAAATTAGGTAAAGTGTTTTGTGATCTATGGGTAAGCACTGTGATGTAATTTGGGAGTCAGCACTGCAAAGTGTTCAGGGGGTTATGTGACTGTATGAACTAATTTCTCAGATAGCAGACTTGTAATGGGATTTGCATGTGAGTTACATTTGTATGGAGGGACCTCTGATTCAATCAGGTGAGGTTCCTGCAGATAAAGGTGCATTGAGGATGAGCTGGGAGCTTTGGGAGTCCCTGACTTCAAAAGGCATCCAGTGGCTTTGTTGCCAAGGTGTCTGGAGATATTCAGGACTATCAAGCTGCAGAGCCATAAGGAGTGGGGATGGGCCAGATAACATTAAGTATTTGCCATCAACCTCTCCTATGGGTTAGACAATGGCCAGCCATTAAGCCCTAGACTTGGTGTTGCTGGGGGAAGGGGGGGGGGGGGGGCACTCCTGCTTCCTCCCAGAGTTCCTTGCCTGTTTGTGATGGGAATTCAAACCCTATAAAGAGGCAGGTTGCCCCAACCCCAGTGGTAGAGTGGTAGAGTGTGCGCTGTTCCTAGTTGGTGGTTCGTGACTCTAATCCAGCAAGGGAGAATTGCTAGCCAGCGTTATTCTTGGATACTTCACCCTGTTATTTTACCGTAAGTGTTATTTTTAAGTGTCATTTGTGTTACAGTGTTGTGTTTGCCTGAAAGGGAATAAATCTTCAGTTTATTTTATAATTTTGTCCTGTTCAATCAGTGCCCAGTATATTCGGCGTGAATTAGGTCTGGTCTACCGTGACAGTGTGTATTTTCTTATTGTATGTGTATATTGTAATGGGTGCTCGTCACAAACAGGATGGAACGGCGAAGCCGAGGTAGGGATATCAATACACCAACCTGGAGCCACGAAGCTGCGTCCAGATGCGGGACTCGTCGTTGTGGGTAGCCAGGTCAGGGTAGGAGAGGGCAGAGTAATAGAAGGAGACGCCGAAGTCGAAGAGTTGAGAGGTGTGGATCATAGAGGTCACTAGCCAAGTCGGGGGTTGGAGAAAGCAGCGGAGTCAAGTCAAGACAAGGCAGAAGTGCTTGCAACCAGCGCACGTCACATGAGACTATGCTCAGCCAACTTACTGGTGGAAGAGGCTGAGCATAAATATCAGGGTGAACCAATCAGGCGCAGAGCTGACCTGCTGACAGGAACAGGACTGAAACCAATCAGGTGACTGGAGCTTGAAAGGGGCGGAGCCTGCAACTGACCCTCACATGTATGTGGGGAGGGATGTTTATTGTGTGTGTGTATTTTGGGAAGGGGGCCTATTGTGTGTGTGTGTATTTTGGGGAGGAGTGCTTGTTGTGTCTGTATTTGGAGTTTATTGTGTGTGTGTTTTTGTATATTTGGGGAGGGGGGCCTATTGTGTGTGTGTGTGTGTGTGTGTGTGTGTATTTGGAGAGTGGGGCTTATTGTGTGTGTGTGTGTGTGTGTGTGTGTGTGTGTGTGTGTATTTGGGGAGGGGGGCTTATTGTGTGTGTTTGTGTGTGTATTTGGGGAGGGGGCTTGTGTGTGTGTGTGTGTATTTGGGGAGTGGGGCTTAGTGTGTGTATTTGGGAAGGGGGCGTGTGTGTGTAGATTTGAAGAGGGGGGCTTATTGTGTTTGTGTGTGTGTTTGGGGAGGGGGCTTATTGTGTGTATTTGGGGAGGGGGGCTTATTTATGTATTTCGGGGGCTGTGTGTGTATATATTTGAGGAGGGGGCTTATTGTGTGTGTGTGTGTGTATTTTGGGAGGGGGGCTGGCTCGTCTGTGTGTGTATTTGGGAAAGGGGGCTTATTGTGTGTGTGTATTTGGGGAGGGGGGCTTATTGTGTGTGTATTTGTCGAGGGGGTTCTTAGTGTGTATGTGTGTGTATTTGGCAGAGGGGGCATATTCTATGTGTATTTGGTGAGGGGGTAATGGAGTGGGAGAGAAATAAATGGGGGGAGTTTGAGAGAGGGCTGTAAGAGAGAGGTGGGTGTGTAAGAGGGAGGGGAGAGGTGGGTGTCAGAGAGGGGGGGAGAATGAGAGATGGAGGGGGGGGGGAAGGAAAGGGTGATAGAGACAGGTGAGAGAGCGAGGAAGTGCGTAAGATAAAACAGGTGGAGGGCATTCTCGCAAGGTCGCCGGCACGTAGGTGGGGGGCCTCTGTGGAAACTCTACTGCTGGGCCACAGCAAAGCTGTCTCCGGTCTGATGACTTGATACCTACAAGTTTCTTTAGGAAACCCACGGATAGGAACATACTACTTAGAGCTGATCGTTTTCATCCTCCTAATTTGGTTCAGGGTTTAGCTGTATCCCAATTTTTAGGGTGATACAGATCTGTAGTGACCCTGATGAGAGCGCAATCAAGATGGAAGAAATAACTGTGAAGCTCTTAGCAAGACAGTATAAAGGAAACAGGAGTAAGGCCCTGATTAAAGCTAGGACAAAGTCAGGATTTCATTTGTTTTTAAAAATAGCAGATTCTTCTTTATATTCAAAGATACAATACTAGATCAACTAGAATAGCTAAAAACACCAGATAGCTATGGGACATAATTAATGGGGATCAGGAACTGACGAGTAAAATTAAAAAATATCCTATGAGGGTATGTAAAAAGAAGAGGCTTTAAGTGAGACACTTGCACAGGCAGATCCTATTACAAAATATAGACAACTGGGTCATCCATCGTCTCAAAAAATGGGATGTTATATGCGCAAGAATTGTTGTGTTTATAATGCACTTATTTAAGGGAATTTTATTGTCACCCATTCAGTGGTAAAAAAGTGGTGTGTTAGACATTATATGAATTGCTTGAGCACATACTGTATTTATTTACTTAAGTGCCCAGCAGTAAGATCTACATTGGGAAGACAACAAGATCATTTAAATGCAGGTATAATGAACACAAAAGTAATATTAAATGCATTAAAGAACAGCAACAGAGGTGTGAGCTTAGGGGTGAATAAAGTCCAGTAGCGCTGCACTTTTAAGAAGAAAATCACCCTGTGTGTACCCTAAAAGCCATGATAATTGAACAGGTACAAACTTTGTGGTGAGGTGGAGACAGGGACAGATTGCTATTACAAAGATATGCTTTTTGGATATTTATGTTGGACGCTTTGGCACCAAAGGGCATGAATACAAGCCTTAACTCTAGCTGCTTTGTTGAACAGTGATAACGGTGCTATATAGTGTTACATGCATTGGTTCATCAGCATGTGTTGGAAGTGTGCCCGGGTGTATTTCCTAGTGGTTACACACCATGTGTGCGGTGGCAGTCACTCTATTTTAACTGCTTCTTTAACATCCTGTGTTCTTGCAAACCTCCGTATTTACATGATGTGTTCCTGCCATTCAATTGTTTGTATACAGTGAAATACGTGATGAGATCCAACAGTGCATATATGAGTCAGCTGTGATTAGGTTCCCGACCTCCCCACTGTTCACTGTTCTAGCAATTTTTGTTTAGTACTATAATCCCCTTTTTAATCTGCTCTTTTGTGGTCTGGTTGATTTCTCTACATTATATGTTATATTGTTCATATTGATTATAGGTGTTTGATCACTTCCTATCCACATTTTTTTATGTGGCCATTCAATTCTTACCTGTTAGTGGTGAGTTCAGTGACCAATGTGAGTTGTATCTTTTTATTGCTGAACATACAGTATAAGAATGAGTGACTGCTTTGGTAGTAGTTTTGTAAGGATTGAGTATATTTCAATTTCAAATTGTCTGTCTTCAAATCATCCCCTGCTGTGTGTTAATTCAATTAAACTTCCAAACTTGGGCAGGACAACACCCATCTTAGAAAAACCATCTGCTTTAACATCCCTCACATGTGCTAATTAAGTTGCTTGGGCCACCCAGGTGACTTTTTAAAAGTATAACAGCAAACACACAGCAGCCTTGCTGTTTGCAGCCATGCTTTTAAGTAGACATGTTTAAATTAGAATGTTAGAGATGAAGTTTAAAAAGAAGTGGAAAAGTGGACAACACCTACTGGTTCCGATTCCTGCATTTGATCTACGCTGGAAAGGAGGATATCATCTATCCCAGACTGCACATCTCAGCACTTAATTATTGCTGTGATGCCGCCTTTACTTTTTATATTTGCTGTAACCTCACTTATTTTCAAATTATACACTTCCTTCCACCAGCCTCATCATGTCTCTAACTCTATTCATATATCTCCATCTCTCCTTTCTTCCCCACTTCTCAGTTCACATGAACTCCATTCTTACCTGCGCCCTCTGACAACCCACAGCTATACACCCTGCTCTAAAACACACCCCTGCAAATCTTCCTCACACATTCTCTTTCTACCCATGCTTCTCCCTTCTGGGGATATCTCTCCCAATCCTAGTCCCTGCCTTATTTCTACATGCTCTCGTCCTCGCCTCACACATGCAACTTCTACTCCTTCTGGTGTCAACCCCTCCAACCTCATACCCATACCCTGCCACCCTCCCTCATCTCTCCCTTTCTCCTGTGCCCTTTGGAATGCTCGTTCCCTTTCTAACAAGTTCCTCTCTGTGCATGACTTCTTTCTCTCTCAGTCTCTGCTCCTATTTGCTATAACTGAGACGTGGCTCACTCAGTCTGACTCTGCTCTGGAAGCTGCCCTCTCCTATGGTGGCCTTTTCTTCTCCCACACTCCGCGCCCTGATGGCAGGAGTGGAGGCGTGGGGCTCCTGCTCTCCTCTCTCTGCTGTTACCGAATCCTTCCTATTCCCCCTTCTCTTGCTTTTCCCTCCTTTGAGGTTCACACAGTCCAGATCTTCTCTCCTCTCTCTGTCCACGTGGCGGTCATCTATCGCCCACCTACTTCTACTCATCCCCCTTCTGCCTTTCTCTCTCACTTTGAATCCTGGCTCTCTTTCATTCTCTCCTCAGACTCCCCTGTTCTTCTCCTTGGGGACTTCAACTGCCACATTGATGACCCCTCTCTTCCTTGGGCCTCCCGCTTTCTCTCTCTAACCTCTTCTTTTGGCCTTCAACAGTGGACTGCAGCCAGCACCCACAAGGATGGCCACTACCTAGACCTGGTTTTCACTAAAAACTTTTCTCTCACTGATTTCTCAATTTCTCCTTTTCCTCTCTCTGACCATCCCCTCATCTCATTTTCTCTCTCTCGCTTCTCCCCCTCTCCATCTAGCCCTCGTTTTTGCAGAAACCTGCGCTCTATTAACCTACCAGCTTTGGATTCCACTTTACGCTCCTCCCTCTCCTCTCTCAGTTCTGCTTCAGATCCTGACAACTTGGTCAGGAACTACAACTCTGCCTTATCCTCCTCGTCTTGATCTACATGCCCCGCTTTCTCTCTGCTGTCATCGCCCTTCTAACCCCAGAACCTGGCTAAATTCACACACGTGCATGCTGCGTTCCTCGACTCGCTCCACTGAACACCTCTGGAGGATATCTCATACGCTCGCAGACTTCCTTCACTACAAATTTATGCTGTCCTGTTTCAACTCTGCCCTCTATCAGGCTAAACAAACCTACTTTTTCTCACTAATCAACACGCACAAGTCTAACCCATGCCGACTCTTTTCTGTCTTCGACTCTCTACTCAGACCACCCTCGGCTGCCTCCTCTTCTTCCTCCATCTCACCTCAGGACTTTGCTGACTTTTAAAAGGAAAGGTGGCATCCATACGTCAGAACATCCCATCTGTTGCCTCCTCCCATCCCACACCGCTTCCTAACTCTCCTCCTGCCTTTCTTGACTCTTTTTCCGCTGTCTCGGAGGAGGATGTATCACTGCTGATCTCCTCTTCTCCCTCTACCACCTGCCCTCTTGATCCCATTCCCTCCCATCTCCTAAAACCTCTTGCTCCTTCTATAATCTTTATGCTCACACAGATTTTTAACTCTTCCCTCTACTCTGGTAGCTTTCCATCCTCCTTCAAACATGCAACCGTTATACCATTACTAAAAAACAGCAAGCTTGACCCTACCTGTCCTTCTAACTATCGACCTGTCTCCCTCCTGCCTTTTGCCTCCAAACTCCTTGAACGTTTTGTATTCTCTCGATTGCTACACTTTCTCAACACCTATTCTTTTCTAGACCCTCTACAATCTGGCTTCTGCACTGCTCACTTGACTGAAACAGCCCTCACTAAAATAACTGATGACCTCCATGCTGCCAAAGACAGAAGTCATTACACTCTGCTCATATTACTCGACCTCTCTGCAGCATTTGACACCGTGGACCACCCTCTTCTCCTTCACATTCTCCATACTCTTGGTATTTGGAACAAAGCTCTATCTTGGATCTCTTACCTCTCCCATCGTACTTTCAGTGTCTCTTTTGCTAACACCTCCTCCTCCTCTATCGGTCTCTCTGTGGGGGTACCCCAGGACTCTGTCCTGGGACACCTTGTCTTTTCTCTTTACCACACTCTCGCTAGGTGACCTAATCACATCTTTTGGGTTTAAATATCACATCTATGCTGACGACACATAAATTTACCTTTCAACCCCTGACCTTACACCTGCTATACAGACCAAAGTTTCTGAATGTCTCTCTGGAATATAATCCTGGATGGCCACCCGCCGACTGAAATTTAACATGGCAAAAACAGAGCTCCTTATATTTCCTCCCAAACCTGGCCCTACTACCTCCTTCCACATTAGTGTTGGAAGTACCATCATTCACCCAGTAGCCCAAGCACGCGGCCTAGGGGTCACACTCGACTCCTCTCTCACATTTGCCCCTCACATTGAAGCCATATCTAAAACCTGTTGCTTTTTCCTCTGCAATATAACAAAGATACACCCTTTCCTCTGTTGCTTGACTGCTAAAACTTTCACTCAGGCCCTCATTCTCAATCGCCTCGATTATTGTAACCTCCTACTCTCTTGCCTTCCTGCCTCTCACCTGTCTTCCCTACAATCTATCCTAAACACTGCTGCCAGAATCACTCTACTATTTCCAAAATCGTCTCCGTCTCCCCTGCTGAAATCACTCTCCTGACTTCCTATCAAATCACACATCTCGCACTCAATTCTCCTCTTCACTTTTAAAGCTTTACACTCTTCTGCTCCTAGAAAACAGAAATAGGTAGCAATAATTCTAAAAAGGGGTGTGATACAAGTCCACCCACTAAAGTGATAAACAGTGATGGTGATTGAATATATAATAGGATGAATATTTGGCGGCTGCCTACCATATCACTCTGACCACGTGGTCAGAGAAGCAGTAGGTAGAAGAAAAATGGATATCTCTGGCACCTAACACATGTAAATATATGTAAAAATTAATAAAATATACAACCAGGACTGGTAGATGACTCAATTCCCGGAACGGGCTTCAGTCGAGGGAGAATTCATATACATGAAATAAAAACAAATAGAATACATAGCATAATACTGTAAAATCATAACATGAATAACACACACTTATGCTAACACACAGTGAAACATGGAAGCTAAAACGAATAACAGGTGAACTGAATTAATAAAAACATTTAATAAACAACACAATGTGTAACACTGATGAGATAAATTATCCTATGGATATGGTCCCACTGGAACCTCCTCTGGTACAGATAGACTGCCCACTTACCAGATGGAAAGGGATAGTCGGTGGTGGAGATATCTGAGAGTCTCCCCTCTCGTCTTTGGCACAGTGGTTCCTGGCCCCTCTCTCCGACACAGGTGCGTCCCGATCTCCCGCAGTTTCTGTCCGGGCAGAGCGCCACTCCTGATCTCGCGAGGTCTGATGGAGGCTTGCAAAGAACTCCAGACTCGCCAACTGCAACAGCAGATTCGCCGTGAAAACGGCAAGTGCTTGTGAGGGGCAACAATGACAAAGTCAGCGGGACCACCCTACGCGTTTCGAAAGCGACTGCTTTCTTCCTCAGGGGTGTATAGAAAGTATCTTGGTGTGTCCATATATATAGGCATCCATAATTAAAATGTTCAGTGCATCTGAATGAAGTTCCGGACATGCGCAAGGATAGTGTCATAACTAATTTGACGAATCAGCTTCCATGAGGGACAAAGACAATTGTGACAAATACAATAACTATAACATACAACAGATGTTATAAAAAATGCCTATAGTACACATTAAGGCTTAAAATGTGCAATATAGATAAACAGTATATCCTGGTATATGTTTTAGGCGCCAGTGACAACCAACCAGATAATATTTTCTATATGTGTGTAACGGTTTTTGTGAACCGGCCTGACCCACCCAATCTCACATTGGCCCCTGTGGTCTAACCGGTCCCCATTACAGTGTGATAGTGTCTGGTGGTGCACCTGTTGGCAACAGGACTCCTGAGTCTCCCGCATGTGGTGGGTGGGGAGGACCCGTCCAGACAGGCAGCTGAGGTAGTGTGCTGAGTCCTACCTAGTTCCAGTGCAGCGCCTCCACCTCATCAGGGTCCCTTCGGTCACTTGGGGATGGTCCTGGCGAGGAACTCCTCTGTGGTGCTCCTCTCTGTACAATCACTCCACACATGTACACGAGAGGGTTTGTAATTAAGAGCATCTTTATTGCTTGAGGTGGGCTAGCTGCCCCTCGCAGTAGTCTCTCTAGCCACTCATAATCATTAGTGCTTCCCTTTGAAAGGTGTAATTCTCCTTTAATTGGGATTCCCTATCCCAGCCGGGATGTCTTTACTCTGTGCCAGGTCCCTGGACACAGTCTTCTTACTCAGCTACTATAACATAACTCTTACTCCTCTCAGAACTCTGGCAGAACTCCCCAGAACTAACTTTTAGACACAGTGCTGTGCTTTATGTATACTCTGGAAACTGACACACCTCTGACATCACTAACCATGGAGTCAGAGCCTGTGGCCACTCCCATCCATACACAGGGCACCTCACCAGGGTGTGAGGGCAAACCTCCATAATTACTGCTGGCATGCCCACAACTTACCAGGCCTTACTGTCAGCAGGAGAGATGACTGTAGCCATTTTACATGACCGCTACATGTGTATATAGACATGAATTAGTGACATATAATTAAATAAAATGGTAATAATAATATAATAATATGTGGCTAATGTAAGAACATTATGTGTATTAACTATGTGGTGCTATGTGAAAATATACTGTGACATTTTAGCCAAACGTAATGGGTGTGTATGATGATAATAAAAATATAATATCAGTGAAACGAATATGTGGAATTATAATGTGTTTAGCTATCAGTGTTGTAAATGTAGTAAATAATGTGATTAGTGATAAAGGTGTTGTGGTAAAATACATATTAGTGTATACTAACTAGATATTATAGGATAATGTACAAGCAAATACATATGGATGTGAACAAAATACATCTGACATCTATAAATAAATATTAATTGTCAAATTGAAAAAAACAAAAAGACTGAAGGAACCAAAAGGAACTGCAATAATCTGCAAAAACCAACCTGGGCAATTTTGACCATTTCAACCATTGTTACCAAAGACACTGGAACAAGAGACTGCATTGGCATGATATAGTGAGGCATTTAAAGTGAGTTTTTAAGTGAGAAGATATAGTTAGACTATAGTTATATATATATATAGACTATAGTTATATATATATTTACTTTTCCTCATGCAAGACCTTTAACCTCAGCTGATATGACATGGATCTAATTGCATTCTCTTCACAGGTATGTCCCTGATCTGCAAGCCCTGTTTTTAAAGATTTACCCAGCGGCCTTTCGTATTGAAAATGTTGGTATGTTTGAATATCAAAAGGTGTTTTTTTTTTTTTTTAACGGTGCCTTGCTAATTGACCAACTGGAACAAGCTGATTTATTGGGGAGGGGGAGGGTCATGTGACTTTTTTAGCTCTATAAAACCAATACCCCCCCTGCATTAGCAGGGACTGCATTGGCATGATATAGTGAGGCATTTAAAGTGAGATTTTAAGTGAGAAGATATAGTTAGACTATAGTGAGAAGATATAGTTAGACTATAGTGAGAAGATATAGTTAGACTATAGTGAGAAGATATAGTTAGACTATAGTGAGAAGATATAGTTAGACTATAGTGAGAAGATATAGTTAGACTATAGTGAGAAGATATAGTTAGATTATAGTGAGAAGATATAGTTAGACTATAGTGAGAAGATATAGTTAGACTATAGTGAGAAGATATAGTTAGACCAGGCCTGCACAACATACGGCCCGCGGGCCGCATGCGGCCCGCCTGGCCTCTCTGTGCGGCCCGCAATGAATCTGGCCGGGCGACAAATGAATTAATTAAATAAATTAAAAAAAAAAAAAGTTTAAAAAAATGGCGCCGATTCCCTGCGGTCCCGGCGCGCATGCGCAGGGCCCGCTCCCCCCCCTCGCAACGTGGGATGGAGGGGGAAGCAACACGCAGCTCCTCTGCGGGCCCGCTCCCCCCCCTGCTCCCAACGTGGGGCGGAGGCGGAAGCAACACGCAGCTCCTCTGCGGGCCCGCTCCCCCCCCCTGCTCCCAACGTGGGGATTCTCGTAGGGTCATCATGTAAGAACTCCGAGTTCCCACTGCCACCCGCAACCATCCGAGATCTGGCGTCTCCTCGCCTACAACCCTTCCAGTGTCGTCACTTCCTGTGGTCGGATGATAGCACTATGGGACCCTACGAGAATCAGTGATACACTTTCAAGTCACTCCTGACGAAGCACGTGGTGCGAAAGGCGTAGAGGTCACGACAGGTCATCCTGCGCTTGTTTCCTGACAAGCTGAGACGGAGCCTGCAAGAGGCACAAGCGGTGTGTTCCATCTTCACGGTGTCGAGATCCGGATCCCTTTGCAGACTCCGTGAACCCGCATTTCTGCCTCAGTGTAAGTGTCCGTCTCCCCTTGCCAGCTGTTCATACTTCAATGGCGGTTTCATTCTAAATCGCTAGTTAGAATTTCACTTTTTATTTATCATATGTATTTTTACTGTGTATTTTTACTGTGTTTTGTATGTTGTACTGTTTAGGGTTCAGTTAGCATCAGAGGTCACATTCCATGATCACTGTGTCTTAGCTGTATAGCATTTATTGCTGAGGTGGGGTTGGATCCCCTCAGTATCTGTGTGTATTTTTTAATAAATTACCATTAATTAATCTCTGGTGTGCATTTGTGCATTTTTTCTTACCTTGTTTTTCAGGGTGCCCTCCCCCCTCTCATAGGGGGGATCACCTTGAAGTAGGAGCCTTTGGGGAGATGCTCCATGCACATGCTGCAAAGGGATTTTCCACATTGTATTACTACAGCACAAGCGCTGAGTATCCTGCCTTTTCTGATCCCTGCTGTTCAGTCTGCGCACACACACACTTGGCTCAAAACAGCTCCATGCAGCATTACCTACCTCTGGCATAATGAACCTGCTTTTTACCTCCACTTTGTTCTTTCTCATGGCCTCATTGAAATGTTATTCTCTCTACCCACTACAAACGCCTCCCTCCTGGCCCACACCCAACATCACCATACACCCTGGATTACTCAAAAGCCTTGCACTATCTACTGAATGTTGCTGGAGAACCCTGCACACCAACCACCGCACACTCAAATGGCAAACATCATAAAGTAACAACTTGCAAACAACTACTCAAATTTCTACTCATACTATTACTCTCTTTAGCAGGTGATATTGAATCTAACCCAGGTCCTCCCACTTCAACTCTGTTCCATACCCCTGAGAATACCCCCTTCAAATTACAAAAAGGGCTATCTGTCGCCCATGTAAATATCCGGAGTCTGCTGCCCAAACTGGATGAACTAAGGGCATGGTGCCTTATGCATAAACCAAAAGCCATCGTTCTTACAGAAACATGGCTAACCCCTAAAACCCCTGATGCAAATATCGCCATTCAGATATACTCCATTTCTAGGAGAGATAGGTCAAAGAGAGGAGGAGGGGTATTATTTTATATTGCAGACACCTCACAATTTACATTGTTACATTGCCCCCCAAGCCCAACCTCTTTTGAAATCCTAGTTGGCAGAATCTGCTTCCCCTTTTCTAAGCCCATCTTGCTAGCTAGCATCTACCGCCCCCCTAAAGCCCCTCTACAATCTCTGACTGATATCACCCAGTTTCTTGGCTCCATTTCCTCTCTGATTGAGAAGAGTGAGCTGCTAGTTCTTGGGGATTTCAACTTCAATTGGCTTGACCCTAAAAACCACAAAATCCACACACAAATTAAATCGCTTAACCTATCGCAACTCATTTCCCAACTCACATGGACAAACCTGAAATCGCACAACCATTCCTTGCTTGACTAGATTCTCTCCTCAAACCCCAGCAGAATGCAATCCTCTGGCATCCTTCCTGACATTTTCAGTGACCATGCAATAGTGTACTGTGTAAGGAAAATGAAACCACCCCAATTAAGCCCTAAAGTTCTCCTCACTAGAACATTTAGAAACTTTAACCCACAACAGTTTCTGGCTGACCTTACCAACTGCCCTTGGCACAGAATCGATTTAATTCCTGACCCTGATTCTGCGCTCGACTATTTCCAATCCGAGTTCTTAAAACTCTGTGATACCCATGCTCCACTACGCAGAATAAGGGTACGGGGTGCCCACCTTCCATGGGTTACACCTGACCTTATAGCACTCTACCAGTTCAGGGATGCCTTGTGGGAAAAGCCACAAAGTAACTGGCACTACCAAGGATCTCAATCACTACAGATGCCTGCGAAACATGTACACAAGGCAAACAAGGCATGCAAAAGCACAATATTACTCTGACAATCTCCTCCAGAACACATCAAACCCAGCTAACTTCTGGAAGGTTATCAACAACATATTCCAGCCTTCTAACCACCAACAGCCAAGCAATATCACTAAGGGCGATATTACTCTGACAAACCCCACCGACATTGCAAATGCATTCAATGATGACTTTGTGGGGTGTGCTACTAACTTATTAGCGAAACGCAACCCAAACCACAAACCTGAATCTCACCCTGGGAGTACCCCTGTAGCCAACCCCCTCCCAACATTGCCCACCATTTTCAATTTGGCCCAGTATCCGAAGAGGAGATTACACAAGCGCTTCTCAAATTAAAACTAAGCAGCCAATGTGGACCTGACTTACTACAATCTAGGTTTCTAAGACTTGGTGCCCCAGCAATTGCCAAAACCAATTGCTTCCATAGTCAACGCTATCCTGTCTGCAGGCCATATCCCTAAGACCTGGAAAACTGCTAGAGTTGTCCCAATCTTCAAAAGTGGGGACAAAAACACTGTCTCAAACTACAGGCCAATCTCCCTTCTCCCAATCCTATCCAAAGTCATGGAAAAATGTGTCCACTCCCAATTAAGCGATTACTATAACAAGACAAATTTCCCTAGCCAATTCCAATCTGGCTTTCGCCCCAAACACTCCACCGTAACTACCCTGCTAAAAGTTTGCAATGAAATCCAGTGTGGAATGGAACGGGGTCAACTCACTGGTGCAGTATTCCTAGATTTTGCAGAGGCTTTTGATACTGTTGATCATGTTATCCTGCTTAACAAACTCCAGAGCTCTGGAATAGGGATGCATGCTTTAAACTGGTTTCAGTCCTACCTATCAGGTAGATCCCAACATGTGTCCATCTCTGGCTCTAACTCTAACCCCCTGGATATCACCTGTGACGTCCTGCAAGGCTCTGTTCTGGGGCCTCTACTCTTCTCAGTGTTCATCAATGATCTTCCCACAGCTTGTCAGGAAGCCTCAATACACATGTATGCAGATGACACAATCCTATATGCACACAACCATAGCCTCTCTGACCTTCAACATATACTTCAGTCTGACTTTTTCAGACTCGAAAACTGGATTTCCCAAAACAAACTGTTTTTAAACACTGACAAGACTGTAACAATGGTATTTGGGACCAAGACTAAATTTTTAAAGCTTCCAGCGACTGAGCTCCAGATTAGAATCAACACTAACACCACCCTAATTCCTGTTACTAGTTTTAAATACCTGGGCATATGGTTTGACTCCCACTTAACATTCGGGATGCACATTGATACCCTGACAACTAAGACCTATGCCAAACTAGGGGTACTTTACAGGAACAAATCCTCCCTAAGTCTCCTGGTCAGAAAACGTATCGCACAGCAGATGCTAAAGCCAATTATTGACTATGGAGACATAGTATATGGCTCAGCACCCCAAACCCACCTTAGCAAACTTGACACCCTCTACAATTCAATTTGTCGTTTTGTTCTCCAATGCAACTATAACACACTTCACTGCGAAATGCTCAAAGAACTAGATTGGTCATCACTCGAGTCTAGGTGCAAAGTTCACCTTTCCTGTCTTGCCTTCAAATTCTTTATGGGCAAGCTACCCAGCTACCTGAACGAGTTCCTCACCCCTACCACATGCAGCACCTATCACCTGAGATCAGACTCCAAAAGTCTGTTCATGGTCCCAAGGCTCAACAAAGTATCCGGCCGCTCCTCCTTCTCTTACCGTGCACCCCAAAACTGGAACAACCTACCAGAGACTTTTACATCCACCACCAGGTTAAGTTCTTTCAAATCTAAGGCTGTCACACATTTTAATCTGGTCTGTAACTGTTTCATACGCCCATAATATATATTATCTTTAACTGTGCATGCAATGTCTTGTATATAATGTATACCCTGCTCATTTATGTAACTGTATTTGTAAACATGTATTATTTGTCTTAACTCTGTGCCCAGGACATACTTGAAAACGAGATGTAACTCTCAATGTATTACTTCCTGGTAAAATATTTTATAAATAAATAAATAAGAGAATACAATGATTTTAAATTTATCATTTGTCCACAAGGAAGGATTTAAGATCGAATTCGATGTTGAGTCCGAATGGAGCCAGAGTGCGAAGCTCATAAATTCAAAAAGACTCTCTCCTCCCAATAGAGCTAACAATATTTCCCCCTCGCCAGTTTGGAACTAAAGCTTCTATGGCCATGCACATGAGACCTCTAGGATCCTGTGTTCGTATAATCGGTGTTTAATGGGCCTAGTGGTCATACCCACATACTGCAGACCGCAAGGACATTCTAGAAGATATATGACATTAGAACACACAAAATTTACATACATCAACCACCTGGTCGTCCGGTTATATCAGGAATCCAGTCACTTACCTCACATTTATCTCAATTTATAGATCATCATTTGCAGCCATATGTCACAAAACTTCCATCATACCTTATGGACACTACCCACATACTGCAGACCCTCAAAGACATTATATGGTTACCACATTATCACTTAGTTACAGCAGATGTAACTTCACTCAATACGATTATAGGTCACGCACAAGGCTGCAATGCTTTTCGGCAAGTCCCTGATAATGATCCTTCAGTATCTACACCATTTCAATCCTTTTTAATTTCTGGTATTCAGTTTATTCTTTCACACAACTTTTTTATTTTCAATAGTCAATATTATTTACAAGAATGTGGCACCGCCATGGGCAGCAGGTTTGCACCAAGCTATGCAAATCTATTTATGGGCAGTTGGGAACAAAATTTCATCTGGACTGGCTGTCCCTTTGGTGCAGACCTGGTGCTCTGGCGGCGCTAAATTTATGACATTTTTTTCATTTGGTCAGATTCTTTAGAACGGTTAGAATTATTTCAAAGATATATGAACGACAATATTTTTGGTTTAAAGTTTTTATTTACTTCTAGTAACTCTTCTATTGAATTTTTGGATGTAGTTATTTATATTACAGATGACACCATACACACCAAAACATTTTTCTAGACAGTACAAGCTATCAACTATTTACGTGCAGACAGTCATCACAATCCTTCATGGATTAATAACATACCCAAAGGACAGTTTATTAGACTCAAATGTAATAGTTCAACCTATGATACATATAAAACACAAGCACAAGATCTCAAACATAAATTCATAGATAGAAAATATTCCCCTCAGAGATTGGACCAAATCATATCAGAGGTAGAGTCCATAGACAGAACTACTCTTTTACAATATAAGAAGAAAGAATTTGAATGCACCACAGAAATATCATTCATCACACAATATTACCAAATGGCTTCAGCCATACGCAAAATTTTTCGTAAACATTGGCCATTTTGAAAGAAGATAAAGACCTAGCAGATTATTTACCTACCAATCCCAAAATTATATTCACTAAGGCCCCTAATCTAGGCCAAAAACTAGCTCCTAGTTGTCCACTGATGAGGCCTCCACGACACACAATTATCACTTCCAAAGTATATCACATTTGTAATACTTGCACTGCATGTAGATATAGTTCCAAATCTTTCTCTTTTTCTTCCAGAGTCACATCAAGATCATATTCTATTAAATCACACATTACTTGTAATAGTTTTAATGTCATATCTTCTAGAATGTCCTTGCAGTCTGCAGTATGTGGGTATGACCACTAGGCCCATTAAACACTGATTTATACGAACACATATACAACATTAAAAAAGGTCTAATCACACATAGTGTGTCGAGTCATTTTCTTCAAGCACATGGACAGGAACCTAGAGGTCTCATGTGCATGGCCATAGAAGCTTTAGTTCCTAACTGGCGAGGGGGAAATATTGTTAGCTCTCTTGGGAGGAGAGAGTATTTTTGGATTTATGAGCTTCGCACTCTGGCTCCTTTCGGACTCAACATCAAATTCGATCTTAAATCCTTCCTAGTGGACAAATGATAAATTTAAAATCATTGTATTCTCTTGATCCAGTGTCTTTGGTAACAATGGTTGAAATGGTCAAAATTGCCCAGGTTGGTTTTTGCAGATTATTGCAGTTCCTTGTGGTTCCTTCAGTCTTATTGTTTTTTTTTTCAATTTGACAATTAATATATATTTATAGATGTCAGATGTATTTTGTTCAGATCCATATGTATTTGCTTGTAAATTATCCTATAATATCTAGTTAGTATACACTAAAATGTATTTTACCACAACACCTTTATCACTAATCACATTATTTACTACATTTACAACACTGATAGCTAAACACATTATAATTCCACATATTCGTTTCACTGATATTATATTTTTATTATCATCATACAAAGCCATTACGTTTGGCTACAATGTCACAGTATATTTTCACATAACACCACATAGTTAATACACATAATGTTCTTACATTAGTCACATATTATTATATTATTATTACCATTTTATTTAATTATATGTCACTAATTCATGTCTATATACACATGTAGAAAATATTATCTGGTTGGTTGTCACTGGCGCCTAAAACATATACCAGGATATACTGTTTATCTATATTGCACATCTTAAGCCTTAATGTGTACTATAGGCATTTTTTATAACATATGTTGTATGTTATTGTTACTGTATTTGTCACATTTGTCTTTGTCCCTCATGGAAGCTGATTCATCAAATTAGTTATGACACTATCATTGCGCATGTCCGGATCTTCATTCAGGTGCACTGCACATTTTAATTATGGATGTCTATATATATGGACACACCGAGATACTTTCTATACACCCCTGAGGAAGAAAGCAGCCGCTTTCGAAATGCGTAGGGTGGTCCCGCTGACTTTGTCATTGTTGCCCCTCACAAGCACTTGCCGTTTTCATGGCGAATCTGCAGTTGCAGTTGGCGAATCTAGAGTTCTTTGCAAGCCTCCATCAGACCTCGCGAGACCAGGAGTGGCGCTCCGCCCGGACAGAAACTGCGGGAGATCGGGACGCACCTGTGTCAGAGAGAGGGGCCAGGAACCACTGTGCCAAAGATGAGAGGGGTGACTCTCAGATATCTCCACCACCTACTATTACTTTCCATCTGGTAAGTGGGCAGTCTATCTGTACCAGAGGAGGTTCCAGTGGGACCATATCCATAGGATAATTTATCTTATCAGTTACACATTGTGTTGTTTATTAAATGTTTTTATTAATTCAGTTCACCTGTTATTCGTTTTAGCTTCCATGTTTCACTGTGTGTTAGCATAAGTGTGTGTTATTCATGTTATGATTTTACAGTATTATGCTATGTATTCTATTTGTTTTTATTTCATGTATATGAATTCTCCCCCGACGAAGCCCGTTCTGGGAATTGAGTCACCTGCCAGTCCTGGTGGTATATTTTATTCATTTTGACATATATTTACATGTGTTAGGCACCAGAGATATCCATCTTTCTTCTACTCTTCTGCTCCTACTGTACTTACATCTCAGCCCTAATTTCTCGCTATGCACCATCCCGAGTCTTGTGTTCTGCTCAAGGATGTCTTCTCTCTACCCCCTTTATATCTAAAGCCCTTTCCCGCTTTAAACCCTTCTCACTGACTGCCCCACACCTCTGGAATGTCCTTCCCCTCAATACCCAACTAGCACCCTCCCTATCCACCTTTAAGACCCACCTTAAGACACACTTGCTTAAAGAAGCATATGAGTAGCACCGTGACTAATACTATAAACGATACATAAAGCTTGGCCCCCTGCAGACGCACTTACCTGAATGCCATTCTACTGTCTCTGTACTTTCTCCCCACCAATTCAATTGTAAGCTTCCCGGAGCAGGGACACCTCTTCCGAAATGTTACTTTTATGTCTAAAGCACTTATTCCCATGATCTGTTATTTCTATTATTTGTTATTTATATCAGTGGTGCGCAAAGTGGGGGGCGCGAGATTACCGGCGGGGGCGCCAGTAAATTAAGTGCCGGGGGAGCTGCAGGGCCTCTGTAAACCTACTTACTTTGATTCAGCCAGCACCTGGAGACACGTCACCATGGCAACGCGGCGTCAAATTACGCCGCAGGGTCATATGACGTCACGTTGCTATGGCAACGTGACGTCATGATGTCCAAATGCCGGGAATCAAGGTAAGGAGGAGGAGGGAGGGGGCGCGCGGAGAGGAGGACATCCGGCAGGGGGGCGCAGGGAAAAAAGTTTGCGCCCCCCGATTTATATGATTATCACGTGTAGTACTAATGTGAAGCGCTATGTACACTAATGGCGCTATATAAATAAAGACATACATACATACATAGATATTATTTAATGGAAAGAGAAAACCCGGGCGCTACCTGTACAGTATGTATAATAAGTACGGGATAAAGGTGTAATATCAACCTTAGAAGTTCATAAAGTATCCCTCCGCTTCTTTGTCTCCTCCTGTGACTCAAAGAACCCCAAAAAGGATCTACCCAGGATCCTTAGTAAACAGGGAAACAAGAGAGAGAGATGGGGGAGCACAGGTGGAGGGGTGAAATGGAACAGAATATGGTTCAGGTGTGTTAAGCCCTGAAGCAATGACAATGGTGTTTTAAAGTGTGTATATAACTCTTAACACTCACACAGCCTTGTGCAAATGGTATCTTTAGGTCTTCTCCTCTCTGTCTTGTGGAATCTTTCTTCACTCTCCGTCTGCGAACTCCTTCTTCTTTGATGTGGTATCACCCTCGGGATAAACGAATGAACAGATGAGCAGAATACATAAACAGTAGGAAAGTTAATAATTAATTAAAAAAGGGACCCAAAGGAAAAAACAGGGCTAAAATACACTATAAACACTCACATGGGCAGGTGTGAGTGCACTCTTTGGGGAGGCTTCTTTGGCTCCAGGAAACGGTTCAGCCTCTTCAATATAGTATGAAGGTCTCTACTTATAACAAAAAATAATGGAATGGGAGGTTTGTAACAGAGTACTAATACTCACACGGCCAAGTGTGAGCACACACTTGGAAAGGTATCTTTGTTGCTCCTCCTGCAGTCTCCAAATCGTGGTCCAAGGCAGAAAAGGGTGATTAAGTCTCACCCCAGAAGGGTAAGTAAAGGTCTTAAAACAGAGGTAAAAGCCAAGTGCTGCTAACTCAACAAGTGAGCTGCGCTATTACAGATAAAAAAAAGCCAGTCTATGGGGAATATAATGCAGGACTCGTGGTTCTGCAGCAAACTCCCTCCGCGTCACAGTGTGATTGACATAAAATTTATAGCACATACCTGAACAGGTGTATCTAAAACGTAATAGAAATTCTTAAAAACATGTGTTGATAACAATTTTATACACGAAATGTTAAAATACAATTTATAAAATATTAATAAAACTCATCTTACTAAAATATGGTTGAATGAGTTGTATTGATCTGAAAGAGAGACAAACACTGATATCAGTTCATACCATACTTGGTTATAATGATACCTAAGGAGAAGGTATTTAATTATCTCCTGGTAAAATACAAAAAATGTAGGAGGCATAGTCCCTTTTATTCCCCAAGGGCGGATGAGGAAAAAAAGGGGAGGGGGGGGGTGGAGGGTGGGATGGAGAAATGGTGAGACGCATTGGTACTCAGATGAAAGCCCCCAGGTCTATATCTATGTTTAGACCCATAGGGGCTAAGGTCTTAAGTCTGTATATCCAATACGTCTCACGTTGGCCGAGTTTGATGAGCTGGTCTCCGCCCCTCCAATGTGCATCTACTTTTTCTATTCCCTTATAGGAAAGACCTTCTGGGTTCCCTCCGTGGAACAGACTGAAATGTCTGGAGACGCTGTGAGTCATGACCTGCCTGCGTATATTCCCCACGTGCTCCAACACGCTTCAGGTATGTGCTATAAATTTTATGTCAATCACACTGTGTGTTATTGGACTGTATATTTAAAGAATATATTGATCTACTGCACCGACACACTTTATTCGAGCAAATACCCAGTTTGTACCTGGCAGATACCTGGAATGCGCCGCTCCTCACCTCTGACAAGCCCCGTTGCGTTTGCCTTCCCAGCCTGGGTTCATGCCTGGCTGACGGGCGGCTGATCTGTTAAATGATAATGATTAGGATTTAATAGGCTGCAATGCTTCGCGTGTCTACCAGATGGCATAAATTCATGAATTATAATGCAGTATATATATATATACTGTGCAGTATTGCAGCCAGCGGGAATAAAATGCTTCAATCCCTGCCTGGAATATACCTCAATGCACTCGGGCAGAAAACAGTCACAAACCTCAATACACCCGGGTATACCCGAATTCGTGGGACTAGCCGAGCTCGAATAAAGTGTGTCGCCAGTGTACCAATAAGGGAGTCAATCATCACATTATATGCTTCATTTATATCAATGAGCCAACACGTCAGAATTGTTTAAATGCATGCATTTGCCAGTTATCCTCCTATGTCTAAATAACACCACACGAGATTTGCCTTGTTTTAATAACAGTCCATCATAGAATGAGGTCACAATGCATCTTTTATAGAGGTTTATTTGTTCAGAACGGAGTCATAGAACATGTTATGCTCTGATAGGAAAGGTTTGATTACAAACCACCACATGGGGCATACTGCTCCTTTAATCAGGAATACATTAGGTGCAGCCTTACTTCAACGACGCAAGAGATAACATCAGAGTGGGGGTGTAGTCGATTGGTCGGCTACAGCATATATAGAGGGAGCTATGAGCCAAATCCTTTCTAACTACGAGCCTGAGAAAGCCCAAGAAAGGGCGAAACGCGTAACTCAAAACCCTCCAGTGTTTTGGACCTTTGCAGCCACCGTCTGGAGTGGGACTAGGGAAGTGCAGCACTACATCCGGACGCGGAGGGAGTTTGCTGCAGAACCACGAGTCCTGCATTATATTCCCCATAGACTGGCTTTTTTATCTGTAATAGCATTGCTCACTTGTTGAGTTAGCAGCACTTTTTTGTTTTCTGTTTTAATAAAGACCTTGGCTTTTACCTCTGTTTTAAGACCTTTACTTACCTTTCTGGGGTGAGACTTAATCACCCTTTTCTGTCTTGGACCACGATTTGGAGACTGCAGGAGGAGCAACAAAGATACCTTTCCAAGTGTGTGCTCACACTTGGCCGTGTGAGTATTAGTACGCTGTTACAAACCTCCCATTCCATTATTTTTTGTTATAAGTAGAGACCTTCATACTATATTGAAGAGGCTGAACCGTTTCCTGGAGCCAAAGAAGCCTCCCCAAAGAGTGCACTCACACCTGCCCATGTGAGTGTTTATAGTGTATTTTAGCCCTGTTTTTATCCCTTGGGACCCTTTTTTAATTAATTATTAACTTTCCTACTGTTTATGTATTCTGCTCATCTGTTCATTCGTTTATCCCGAGGGTGATACCACATCAAAGAAGAAGGAGTTCGCAGACGGAGAGTGAAGAAAGATTCCACAAGACAGAGAGGAGAAGACCTAAAGATACCTTGATGCGACAGCATTTGCACAAGGCCGTGTGAGTGTTAAGAGTTATATACACACTTTAAAAACGCCATTGTCATTGCTTCAGGGCTTAACACACCTGAACCATATTCTGTTCCATTTCACCCCTCCACCTGTGCTCCCCCATCTCTCTCTCTTGTTTCCCTGTTTACTAAGGATCCTGGGTAGATCCTTTTTGGGGTTTTTTGAGTCACAGGAGGAGACAAAGAAGCGGAGGGATACTTTATGAACTTCTAAGGTTGATATTACACCTTTATCCCGTACTTATTATACATACAGGTAGCGCCCGGGTTTTCTCTTTCCATTAAATAATATCTATGTATGTATGTATGTCTTTATTTATATAGCGCCATTAGTGTACATAGCGCTTCACATTAGTACTACACGTGATAATCATATAAATCGGGGGGGCGCAAACTTTTTTCCCTGCGCCACTCTGTTACAGACCTCCCATTCCATTATTTTTTGTTATAAGTAGAGACCTTCATACTATATTGAAGAGGCTGAACCATTTCCTGGAGCCAAAGAAGCCTCCCCAAAGAGTGCACTCACACCTGCCCGTGTGAGTGTTTATAGTGTATTTTATCCATGTTTTTATCCATTGGGACCCTTTTTTTATTAATTATTAACTTTCCTACTGTTTATGTATTCTGCTCATCTGTTCATTCGTTTATCCCGAGGGTGATACCACATCAAATAAGAAGGAGAAGGAGTTCGCAGACGGAGAGTGAAGAAAGATTCCACAAGACAGAGAGGAGAAGACCTAAAGATACCTTGATGCGACAGCATTTGCACAAGGCCGTGTGAGTGTTAAGAGTTATATACACACTTTAAAAACACCATTGTCATTGCTTCAGGGCTTAACACACCTGAACCATATTCTGTTCCATTTCACCCCTCCACCTGTGCTCCCCCATCTCTCTCTTGTTTCCCATAGATATTATTTAGCAATATACCTTCCATTTTTTAGGAGAAATAAATATTTGTAGGGCTAACGGTTCTTTTTAGGTTTGTTTTGATGCTCTAATGAAGGGGTCTCAAACTCAGTCCTGAAGGGCCACCAACAGGCCAGCGTTTATGCATATCCCTGCTTCAGTACAGGTGGCTCAATCCTTGCCCACCAACGGGGGGGTCTGCCGGGCCCCCTGCGGGGCTGTGCCCGTTATATTAAAAAAAAAAAAAGTAAAAAAAAAAAGTAAAAAAAAAAAACAAATGTTGGCGATTCCCTGTGCGCATGCGCAGAGCCAAGGTCCCATCGCGCTTGCGCAGGGCAAGCATGGTGTCCAGCCTGCTGCCTGTGGGCCCGCTCCCCCCCGCTCCCAACGTGGTACGGAGGGGAAGCGCCGTGGCGAGCCCACGCGCGCCAACCCAGCTTCCCCTGCATGCACCAACCCAGCTTCCCCTGTGCCCACCTCTAGCCGTGGAAGTAGCCTGCCAGTCTCTCGTCCCACCCCGCCCTCACCACCCACCCCCCATGCACCCCCCGAGCCTACCCCCATGCCCCCCCTGTGCCCCCCAAGCCTACCTCCCACACGCCCACGTGCCCACCCAGTCACTCACTCACCCACCCAGTCACTCACCCACTCAGTCACTAACCCACTCAGACACTAACCCACCCAGTCATCTAGTCACTCAGTCAATCAGTCATGCCTCCTGTGCGCCCCTCGCCCCCACCCCCCATTCCCCCCGAGCCTACCTCCCACCCTGGGCAGAAGCCACAGGGATATCGGGGGCAGGGTGGGAAGCATCTGGCGGGCAAGGAAACAGCACCCACCCGGTCAAGGTCAATCACCCACCCACTCACCCAGCCACTCACCCACCCACCCAGTCACTCAGTCACCCACCTACCCAGTCACTCAGTCACCCACACACCCAGTCACTCAGTCACCCACACACCCAGTCACTCAGTCACCCACACACCCAGTCAACCACCCACCCACCAAGTCACCCACCCAGTCACTCACCTACTCACACCACTCACCCTACTCACTCACCCAGTCACTCAAAGTCAAGGCAGTCACCCATGCAGTCAGTCACCCACCAAGGCAGTCACCCACCCACCCAGGCAGTCACCCACCCAGGCAGTCAGCCGAGGCAATCAGTCACCCACCCAGGCAGTCAGTCAATCACCCACCCAGTCTTTTGTTGAAAATATAAAAATAAACAGATTGCATTGTAATGTTTTTTTCTGTATTACAATAAGAAGAAAACAGTTAAGTAAAAGTTGCGCGCTAAAAATTATTTTCCGTGGTAGGTGCGCTATGGGGAGGGGGGCTGCTCCTTTCATTTGTCCTGGGCCCCATGGTTTTTGTTGGCGGCCCTGGCACAATCAGTGACTCATTCAAAGTCTGAATCACTGATTGAGCCACCTGTGCTGAAGCAGGGATATCCATAAACGCTGGCCTGTTGGTGGCCCTTGAGGACTGAGATTAAGACCCCTGCTCTAATGAGTTGTATTGCTCGGTTGCTTCCGGCTGCCTATTGGGGCCGTGAAATAGAATATGCCTCTAAATTTTTTTCTTGGAATTAGTTACATTGTAGGTAGTTACAGGAGATTACTCTATAAAGGTTTATATATAAAATGGAACAAGCCAAAGTGATAGAGATGGTTGTACAGTAGTTTAGATGTCTTGAACATTTAATGACACTAATATAGGGAAGCAGTCTCACTTTAGTCAGAGATGTTGCTTATAAATAGTGTTACTTTATTTTATATCTACTTTATAGATTTGTAACTGTTTAAAGACACATTTTAGGTGTTTTCTGCCATGATAATAATAACATACTTATCTTGTGGTTTTAAAGCATTTATTATATGTAATGTCACATTGTAGTCTCTTTTAAAGCTGTAATTGTATCACTTGATTTTTTTTAGCTATTGATCATGATTTGACGCTGAGCGATGCGATGATATAGGACAGCGGTGCGCAAACTGGGGGGGCGCAAGATTATTTAGGGGGGGCGCGGGCTGCGTAAGGGGAAACCTGGGGGCGGGCAGAGCTGTGCACGGGCGGCCAGAAGCTCCGTGCTGAGGCTGCTTCCAGTTCCCTGCTCTGTCTGCCTGGAGAGGGGGTGGGACCTGCAGAGGGGGCAGGGCCTTGCTGCAGGGCCTTCCCTGCACACAGACAAGCCCTCCTCCTCCTGTATGTTACTCGCCTGTTTTCAGCAGCACCTGGGGGGACCTGAGCAGGCTTAGTTACTCCCTCCCCCCACCGTGTGTGTGTGTGTGTGTGTGTGTGTGTGTGTGGTGTGTGGTGTGTGGGGAGGGGTTGTGTGTGTGTGGGGGGGGGGTTGTGTGGGGAGGGGTTGTGTGTGTGTGTGGGGGTGGGTTGTGTGTGTTTGTGTGTGGGGGGTGGTTGTGTTTGTGTGTGGGGTTGAGTGTGTGTGTGGGGTTGAGTGTGTGTGTGGGGTTGAGTGTGTGTGTGGGGTTGAGGGTGTGTGTGTGGGGTTGAGGGTGTGTGTGTGGGGTTGAGGGTGTGTGTGTGGGGTTGAGTGTGTGTGTGTGTGGGGTTGAGTGTGTGTGTGTGTGGGGTTGAGTGTGTGGGGTTGAGTGTGTGTGTGGGGTTGAGTGTGTGTGTGTGTGGGGGGGGGGTTGAGTGTGTGTGTGTGTGGGGGGGTTTGAGTGTGTGTGTGTGTGTGTGTGTGTGAGGTTGGGTGTGTGTGTGTGGGGTTGAGTGTGTGTGTGTGTGTGTGTGTGTAGTTGAGTATGTGTGTGTGTGTGTGGGGTGGAGTGTGTGTGGGGTTGAGTGTGTGTGTGTGTGGGGGGGGTTGAGTGTGTGTGTGTGGGGGGTTGAGTGTGTGTGTGTGTGTGGGGTGGGGGGGTTGAGTGTGTGTGTGTGTGTGTGTGTGTGTGTGTGGGGGGGGGGTTGAGTGTGTGTGTGGGGTTGTGTGTGTGTGTGGGGTTGAGTGTGTGTGTGTGTGTGTGTGTGGTTGAGTGTGTGGGGGGGTTGAGTGTGTGTGTGTGTTGGGGGTTGAGTGTGTGTGTGTGTGGGGGGGGTTGAGTGTGTGTGTGTGTGTGTGGGGGGGGGGGGGTTGAGTGTGTGTGTGTGTGTGTGTGTGTGTGTGGGGTTGAGTGTGTGTGTGTGGGGTTGAGTGTGTGTGTGTGGGGGGTTGAGTGTGTGTATGTGTGTGTGGGGTTGAGTGTGTGTGTGTGTGTGTGTGTGGGGGGGGGGTTGAGTGTGTGTGGGGTTGAGTGTGTGTGTGTGTGTGGGGGAGGTTGAGTGTGTGTGTGTGGTTGAGTGTGTGGGGGGGGGTTGAGTGTGTGTGTGTGTTGGGGGTTGAGTGTGTGTGTGTGGGGGGGGGTTGAGTGTGTGTGTGTGTGTGTGGGGGGGGGGTTGAGTGTGTGTGTGTGTGTGTGTGTGGGGTTGAGTGTGTGTGTGTGGGGTTGAGTGTGTGTGTGTGTGGGGTTGAGTGTGTGTGTGTGTGTGGGGGGTTGAGTGTGTGTGTGTGTGGGGGGGGGGTTGAGTGTGTGTGTGTGTGTGTGTGGGGGGGGGTTGAGTGTGTGTGTGTGTGTGTGTGTGGGGTTGAGTGTGTGTGTGTGGGGTTGAGTGTGTGTGTGTGTGGGGGGGAGGTTGAGTGTGTGTGTGTGGTGATTGAGTGTGTGCACTGATTGTGTGTTGTGATTAAATGCAGCGGTGCACAAACTGGGGGGGGGGGCGCCTCGGGCGCAAGATTATTTAGGCGGGACGCGTGCGGCAAAGCCTGGGTGCGCAGGCAGCCAAGAAGATGTGCGCGGGCGGGCAGCCGAAGATGTGCGCGGGTGGGCGAACAGGATAGTGCAGGTGGCGGCCACATGAATCGGAGGTACGGGGGAGGAGCACGCCCCAGCGCTGTGATGTAAAACGCCCCTCCTTCTGGTGTCTGCCCTACAATAGCGCTGTGTTCCTGCTTTCCTCCGCTGGCAACCTGCTTCGCTGTGATCCTCTGCAAGTGAAAGGGTCGGCTGCCACTATATCAATCATACTATGAATGTACAGAAATAATTAAAAAAAAGTGTAAACACCTCCACGCTCGTGCTTGCAAAATTATGCAGGACACCCTGCGCTCATGCTTGGAGAGTTGGTGATGTCACCGCTCTCCGCAGCAGCGTGGACGCAGCCTAATTTTGCAAGAGCGAGCTGTTGAAGTATGTAAGTATTTAGACTGCACTTATAGTGCCGGCGACGCGACGTAGTCCGAAAACAAATGCATTGTCGGCGCCGCGTGCGCTTATAGTAAGCGCGAGGGGGTGATGCGATTTTTTTTGAAGCCGGCAATCTTTGATTTTTCAGGGGCTGTCACCTCGTGACAGCCCCTGAACCAATCAATGGCCTGGTCGCCCGCGCCGCCACAAAGCGAAATACAACTTTCGCTAGTGGCGACGGGTGACATCACACGCGTCTCCGTCACGGGCACTATACGCGCGGCCTTAGACATATTTGTATTAACATTGTATACTGTTTAGTAAAGGGTTTTTTTTCCCATGTGATTTTGATTACATCAGGCAGGGGGGGCCCGAGAAATTTCATGGATAAAAAGGGGGGCTTGGCATAAAAAGTTTGCTCACCCCTGAATTATAGGATGACGTCATATTGGGTCCTGCTGGTGATGGGACTGGCATACAGGGATATGCATATGTTTGGTGGGCTTACATTGTTCACTGTATTTATAGCACTCACTTTTTCATTTTTGTAAGTCCTGCTCCAGGTGTTTTCTGTAACACCGAAATATACAATTAATTATATATAGATGAAATCAAGACTGGAGTGTCACCACATTTATTTCTGATATGGATTTTGCACAGCAGCAGCACCTGTGACTGTGAGCACACAGCAAGCAATGCAAGCAGCTTTGCCTATTGATCATGGTAAAGTGTTTATTTCTCCCACTTGACTTTACTTGTTGAAGCTTAAAGCTGCAGTTCAGGCAATATCCTGCATGTGTGTTTTTTGTAAATAAATCCGTTCTGTAGTAAGAAAAAATACTTTTTAGCATTTTCTGTTTTAAAAAAAATAACTTTGAAAGACTAATTTTCTTGTATTCTATTTTAACAAGCATGCTTGTTCCTATAGCAACGATTTACATTCCCCATATTTAAAGATGTCGCCATTCTTTGCCGATCAATAGACGGAGAACGAATTGACCGGTAGCTATGCAGTTCTTTAGGTAATTAGAGATTGCCCACATGAAACTATTGAAGTAAAAAAATAAATTTAAAAAAAAGACTGAACTGCAGCTTTAACCACCTCCCACCCCCACTTCCTGCAGGAAAGCAACACATCTTATACTGCGTGTTCTCAATGAATACATTGAGAAAGTTAGTCATGTCCTGCCTTTGAAGTTGGCCATAAAAATGATATGTTGAATTGCTTGATAACCTTAACTTCTCATGGGAATCATTTTAAATAATCGATCTACTGTTGTCTCAGTTGGTATTAGTGAATTTGCTGCCCCTAATTGACTTTGAAGAAAACTCCTTAAAATGAAGACTCGCCGGGTAAAACAAACACGTAAAAATATAAATCTGAACCTTTTCTTCACAAGTTCAACGTAATGTTAACTTGTTTGCGCCTGTTGTTCTTGTGTACTTATCACTTCTATTTATGTGTTACATAGTTACATAGTTAAATAATTACATAGTAGATGAGATTGAAAAAAGACATACGTCCATCAAGTTCAACCTATGCTAAATTTAGACGACAGATACTTTATCCTATATTTGCACTTACAGTACATTAATTCAGAGAAAGGCGAACAAAAAACCCCAGTGAAATATCATCTAATGATATCTCATAAGGGGAAAAATAAACTCCTTCCTGACTCCAAATATTGCCAGATTACTCCCTGGATTAACATCCTTCCCATGTTTACTTATTTGGTATATCCCGGTATACCTTTCCTTTTTAAAAAGATGTCCAACCTGTTTTTGAAGATATCTATTGTATCTCCAATCACAGTCTCTATGGGTAATGACTTACACATTTGAACTGCCCTTACTGTAAAGAACACTTTCCCTTGTTGCTGGTGAAATCTCCTTTCCTCCAACCTTAAGGGATGGTCCTGTGTCGTTGGTACTGCTCTTGGGATGAATAGTTCTTTTGAAAGCTGCTTGTACTGTCCCCAAATGTATTTGTATATAGTTATCATATCCCCTCTTAGACGCCTCTTTTCTAATATAAACAAATCTAATCTAGCTAGCCTCTCTTCATAAATCAGATTATCCATCCCCTTAATTTAGTGGCTCCTCTGCATTTTCTCTAATTCATAATGTCTTTTCATATTCAAGGTGTGGTCTTACTAATACTTTACAAAGGGGCATAATTATGTTTACTTCCCTTCCATCCATTGCTGTTTAATGCAAGATAAGATCTTGTTTGCCTTTGCAGCTACTGCATGATTTTGGGCACCATAGCTAGCCTGCTGTCTACAAGCACTTGTAAATCCTTCTCCATCAAGAATCATCCTACTTAATCAGTTGACTGGTTATTCTTGTTTCTCAATTGCATAACTTTACATTTATCTGTATTAAACCTCACCTGCCATTTACCTGCCCAAGTTTCCAGTCTATAAAAGTCCTTCTGGAGAGAAATTACATCCTGCTATGATTTTACTACCTTACACAATTTAGTGTCATCAGCAAAGATGGAGACTTTACTTTCTATGCCAACCTCAAGATCATTACTAAACACGTTAAAAAGCAGGGGTCCCAGAGCCGATCCTTGAGGGTCCACTCATAACTTTAGCCCAACCTGAAAAAGTTCAATTTATTACAACTCTGTAGTGTCTATCCGTCAACCAGTTTTCAATCCAGGTGCAAATATTTTTACCAAATCCAATTTGCTTAATTTTGTACACTAACCTCTTGTGTGGAACTGTATCAAAATTCCAAAGTGTGGGGAAACAGCTTCAGGCAAGAAGAATCCTGCGTGTGCAGCCAACACAACACAGACAATTTCTTCAAAGTGCAGGTCTCCTCAAAGACAGAGATTCAAAGTAGAGCTCTACTCACAAGTTCATAATGAAGTTCTTCATTTAATGAGAGATCCAAGAACAGTCATGACCTGATGAAAGGTCCATATGGGACCTGAAACATTGTTATTCCTCTGTTCTTGGATCTCCCATTAAATGGAAAACTTCATTATGAACTTGTGAGTAGAGCTCTACTTTATATATTTGTCTTTGAGGAGACCTACACTTTGAAGAAATTGTTTAAACTGTATTAAAAGCCTTTGCAAAATCAAAGGCGCAGTCCATGCTGCCGAAGATGACGCGGCGTGATCACATTGCCTTAAGGCGACAGCAGGAGGGGGCGCGTGTTGCGCGAGGAATCAGGTGTAACTGATTTCTTGGTGCGACGGGCAGGTCAAGTGAGCAGTTCACCCAATGAAGGCGAACCAGCTCAGCGACATTACAGACACGCCCCTATACACGGCCCCCGACGGCGCATCTAGCATGTCCAAAAAACATACCCGCTTCACGCAGGTGACGGCACGGACGTGCACGCCTCCATGCGGACGAAGGCTCTATGGACACAGACTAAGTATACCACATCAACTGCATTACCCTGGTCTAAATTCCTACTTACCTCCTCAAAGAAATTAATAAGGTCAGTTTGGCAAGATCTATCCTTCATAAATCCATGGTGACTATTACTAATAATTTTGTTTTCCATTAGGTATTCCTGAATATTATCCCGTATTAAACCTTCAAGTAGCTTCCCCACTATTGATGTCAGGCTTACAGGTCTGTAATTACTCGGTTGTGATCTAGCTCCCTTTTAAAAGACAGGCACCACGTCTGCTTTACGTGAACCCTGTGGTACTGAGCCTGTGGAAATGGAGTTCTTGAACATTAGAACTATTAGCATTATTTTTGCAATGGATGCCTCCCTGGTAAATACAGAGGCAAAGAAATTATTTAATACCTCTGCTTTTTCCTTATCTCCAAGAATCTACCTGCCCACCTCACACTGAAAGGGTCCTATAGTTTATTTTCTAATCTTTTTTTATTAATGTACTTAAATAACTTTTTCTGATTTATCTTACTTTCTATTGCAATCCTTTTTTCATTATCCATTTTTGCTAATTTGATTGCCCTTTTGCAACTTTTGTTACATTCCATATAATTTTGATATGATGCCTCCATTCCTTCTGACTTTAAGGGGCCTATTCTATAAGCCTCGATAACCCACTTATCAAGGCCTTTTCGGCCACAATGCCAACTGCTATTCTGTAAGCCTTGATAAGTGGGTGATAAAGGCATGAATCACCAATTTTAGCAGCCGTCCAAACACATCGCCTGGTGAGCGGCGATAAGCTACTTATCGGCAGGTTCTGAACTCGTGCAATTCAGTACCCCGATTAGTTAGAGTTTTTCCTAAAATACACACACCAGAAAAAGTTGGAGTGAGGCTTGGGAGAAGCTGCTGAGAAGGCAGCGAGAGAGGACTTGGAAAAAAAAAAGTATTTTTCCTGCATCGGATTGATGCCAGGAGTCTCTGGAGCTCATACCCATTAATATCAGCACCGGAGGCTTATAGAAGAAGATTAAAGAATGAAGATTTTTTTTACCTGATGTTAAACTTCAAGGAGGATGGAGTTTGATTGCGGGTGATGACGTCGCGGGTCGAGAGCTTGCAGATGTGCCAGGATTCGGAGAGTGAAGACTTCTAAAGGTAAGTAATATATTGAATATATGTAATTGTCTTTTTTCAGCTTTTTTGATTGTATTTATTTCTTTTTATGTTTTTGCTTGCACATTGACCGATAATGTATTAATCTGTGCAGGGTACAGATAAATATAGTGACAGCAATGCATTTTTTGGCAAATGCTTGTTTACAATTATTTGTTATTTTTTCTATTTCTGTTTATTATTTGGATTAAATTGTTTGGAATTTGGATGGCTTGTTTTTAGTACATTTTAGGATTGGTTAGCGTTTTAAATTAATTAATTGTTTTGTTGGCTAGTGGTTTACATTAATGAATTGTTTTGTTGGCTAGTGCTTTTATGTATTTAATTGATTGGTTGGTTGGCCAGTGATTTTATTTCTTCATAGTTTGCTTGGATAGATGTTTATTTATGCCTCTTCTTTTCCATTTTCTCCCCTACCTGTTTATTTAGCAACATTGCCTTAGACTTATTTCTTTTATATTTATTACCCAATGGTATACACTGATAAGTGTGCTTCTCTAACTATGTTTTAAAGACTGTCCATTTATCGTACACCTTTTTTCCTGCAAAAACATCATCCCAATGTATTCCTTGTAGATTAATCCTCAGTTTATAAAAATCTGCCTTTCTAAAGTTTAAAGTCTTTGTTGAACCCAAGTAACCAACGGTTTTGATCATTTATTTCAGCTAAGACCATGTTCTGATCACTGTTACCGAAATGTTGCCAGACTTATATTTGTTATTACTTTTACATTGTTTGATATTAAAAAAAAATCCAGTATTTCCCCTTTTCTGGTTGACTCCTCAATAAATTGGCTAATGTACTGTAATTGTTTTTAAGCACCCCCAAAAAAACTGTTTTCTTTCATTGTAATGCTAATCTCATTGCCCCAGTCTATATCTGGATAATTAAAATCCCCCATACTGCGAACATGTCCCAGTTGTGATGCCATTTCCATTTGCAAAAGTATTTAGTCTTCCTCAATCTCACAGATATTTGGTGGTTTATAGCATATCCCTGCAAACATTTTTTTGTACTTTTACCTCCACTGCTAATTTCTATACACAAGGTTTCTGCATTCTCATCATTCCCTTAATAAACATCTTCCCTTATAATAGATTTTAGATCGGTTTAACATATACGCATAATCCACCTCCCCTTCTATTTGCTCGATCCTTCCGAAAAATGGAATAGCCTCTAAATGAACTGCCCAGTCATGAGTTTCATCCCACCATGTTTCAGTAATGCCTACGCTATCATACTGCTCCCTTGCAGCTATTAATTCAAGCTCCCCTAATGTATCTGTAAGTTTTCTAACATTAGCAAGCATGCATTCAAGCTTTTTTCAGTCTGTTCTATTATCTTATTTACTCCATTATCTTATCTATGCCTTTCTACTCCAATAGGATTTAGTCTTTAGAAGTTTTCTAGTATTATCTGTATTTATGGATGTCTCCCTGCTTGTCATATTCCAACTTGCCCCCGTTCTTCCTCCATTACCCCTTGCTATTTCCCCATCCCTATCTATTCTATTTAGTTAATTATCTGTTTCTTATCCCTACCCCCTCCATTCTAATTTAAAATCTCCACTCTAGTTTAAAATCTCCTCCAATCTTTTAACACCCCCAGCACAGAAGATCCTTCTTCATTGTAGTGCAATCCATCCCTACCATAAAGATAGCACCTCTCAGAAAATGAGATCCAGTGCTCTAAAAACCCCAAACCCTCCTTCCTACACCACTTTCTTAGTCGTGCATTAACCTCCCTATTCTCCGACTGTCTCCCTCAGGTAGTGCATGGCTTTCGGCCTAGATCCCTGAAATAATTTTTGAGGACCCTCCATCTTTCTCTAACTCTGTTATTGGTGCCAACATGCACCAAGACCGCTGGGTCAGTCCCAACCCCTCCCAACAATCTGTCTACCCAATCTGCAATGTGCTGAACTTGAGCCCCCAGGAGACAACAAACTGTTCGGTTCATGCAGTCATGACAACAGATTGCCCTATCTAGCTTCCTAATAATGGAGCCCCCTACACCACAATTTTTGTTGATCTCTGCGTGTCCCAAGTCCCCTCTGTGCTGGAGGAACTATTCTCCTGGCTGCTTGAGGAATCAGTCACCCCCAGCCATTCCTGCCCTGACACTCCCAATATCTTCACTCAATCTGGCAAATCTATTGGGATGGGTCAGCAATGAACTGGTCGCCCTTTTCCTCCTCCCCGTGCATCCCCTTCTAACTGTTATCCAGCTACCTACCTGCTCCTCACTCACAACTCCACCATCTGCACCACTAGTCCCAGCCAGAGCCTGCTCAGTGAGCACTAAACGTCTTTCAAGATTGTCAATGTCCCTCCATATTCCTCTTCAGATCAGCAATCTGAGACTGCAAAGAGTCCACCTGCTGACACTAATCATAGCGGTATGCTTCCTGAATAGCTGTTCCAAGTACACACACATGTGGCAAGATGTGCATTGAGTGTCATTTACAAACCTGCTCATTGTTGCAACTAAGGAGTTATAAGTGCTTACAATTAACAGGATTGTAAATCCGATACCTTCTTTCACCCCTTCCTTGGACCAACTCCTTCTTTTTCTAACTCCACACTTGATACAAACAGTACTCCTGTTTCTATCTCAACACGTGATACAAACAGTACTCCTGGTTCTATCTCCACACGTGACATAAACAGCACCTCCTGGTAATAACTCCACGCTTGATACAAACAGTACTCCTGGTAATATCTCCACACGTGATACAAACAGTACTCCTGGTAATAACTCCACACTTGATACAAACAGTACTTTTGATAATATCTCCACACGTGATACAAACAGCACTCCTGGTAATAACTCCACACTTGATACAAACAGTACTTTTGATAATATCTCCACACGTGATACAAACAGCACCTCCTGGTAATAACTCCACACTTGATACAAACAGTACTTTTGGTAATATCTCCACACTTGATACAAACAGCACTCCTGGTAATAACTCCACACTTGATACAAACAGTACTCCTGGTAATATCTCCACACGTGATACAAACAGTACTCCTGGTAATAACTCCACACTTGATACAAACAGTACTCCTGGTAATATCTCCACACGTGATACAAACAGTACTCCTGGTAATAACTCCACACTTGATACAAACAGTACTTTTGATAATATCTCCACACGTGATACAAACAGCACCTCCTGGTAATAACTCCACACTTGATACAAACAGTACTTTTGGTTCTATCTCCGCACGTGATACAAACAGCACTTTAAATCAAACAGTAATAGTCACACAGATCATGACACGCAAAGCTCAGGATTAGTTACAAGCCTCTGTTTAAAGAGGGACCCACACATACCAACCAGGTGTGTTAGGTTAGCAGTAAACTAACCGCACCTACTGCAGGATCAATCAGGTTTTGGTTTTATTGCATTTGTTAGACAAATATCCCCTCCTAATCCTTCTTTTGTCTTGTAAGAGCCACCACAGGTTCTTCAGATGCTCTTTATTGGCCTTATTTATATTTGCTCGTCTTTATACCATTTTTTCTAGCATTTCTGTTTTTCTCTAATAGCGTGCTAGATTGATTTCAAAACAACCATCAAAAGCTGATCCAACGTTGTACCATAACAGCAGCGCTTTTCTTTTTCTAGCTGAAATGCAACGTCTCCATCCCGTCTTTTCTCATTGCAATTCTTTTACACATATGTATATAATGTATATACAGTATACATAATCACTCAACAATTACGGTCCTCATACTGATATATATACGGACTCCACAGCAATGCTTCAAATTGATTAATATGACTAATTTACCCCTCTTGCTGCCAGATTGATTTGAAATGCTTTGCAAAGCAATCCCTGTCAGATCCTTGGGGTTGTACGTGGGTTAATTGCTACTCTGCTTTCATGGTGTACTGTATACGCTTTTTTTGACCATTTCAGAAATACGTAACAATGTGTCCCCTTTCGCTCTAGTTTTTTTTTATCCAAAGTAAAATAAAAGTGTCAAAAGTTATTTTAAAGTCAACACATATTTTATCTACAGCGCTGAGCTTATCTTTTCGTTTCCTCAAAGATTACTCACTCAATCAGATATTGGTTGGTTTGGCATGTTATATTTGGCCTAAAGCCATCTTGGCTGTTTGTAATTATATTATCTTGAGCCAAGAATCCAATTCCATCTTTCTAATTGCCTCCATTATTTTATAAAAGTTTTCTAGTAAGAGACATACGTAAATAGTTGCTTGATTCTAACATCTCACTTTTCTTATAACAATTGCTGCTACTCTATAATCTTCAGAGATGATTGACATGGTTAACAATATCTTGATCTCACATGTGAGTTTCTCTCTCTCTCTCTCTATACATTTCATTGATAGTAAGGTCACTGTCACATCATATGTTAAGAATAGCAATACAATGTATAATGTCCCTATATGAAACAGATAATTATCAATAGTGTATGCTGGTACAAATACAACTTCTATTATAATTTCTTCATATACTGAGATTACTAACAATCTGTTACTGTTGTATTTCTACACAGACCCATTAGGCACGACTGCTGATCGGGAGATTTTAAACAAATATTAGTCCCATGCACATTCTGTAATGACCACAGTTTCACATGGGCATGTCAAATGTTGCACACAGTGCTTCCCTTTACTGCCATACAGTCACGTGTTTTGAACTTAGCCATCGGAAGTATTAATAACATTCACAGACCTCTTATCTGTGTCAAAAATTACATTACAAGTACCGGGAAATAACATACATGTTGGCGTACTATAATGAAAGTTAGGTCCACTCATTCATCACAAATGTGATTTTGCATAGCATATCAAAAACAATCAAAACAAAAAGGCCTGCATTCCCACAGTATAATGTAGTCTTAATAGGCAAGTTATGTTTGTACTCTTGTGTTTTGGTTGAGTTGGATACCACGCCAACATTTTATGACCATTCATGTGTGAATGTAAATCTATTTGTTAAGATTCTATTTCAATATCAAACCTTTGTGACACAAACCTATTAGCTGTTGATTATATGACGTTAATGGCATATGCACAGAAAAAAAACACATGTATTTTAATAAATCATATGAATGTATTGTTACACAGATAATGCAATGCATAACAATATCAATATACAGGCAGACTCATAACATTAGCACATAATTACTTTGTCATTATGTTCATAGTCAATACTAATGTTTTATGATAGTTATGGAGGAAGAAACAGACTCTGATTTGGAGGATTCACCTAATCTTGAGGCTTTACCGAATTGGTTGAGGAGAGCCAAGATAGTGAAGGTGTGGAGGAGAACGTAGAACACGAATATGCTGAACCACTCAGAGAACTTGGTGTCTCTGACCCCGTTGATGAGACAGCAGAAAAAGAGGAGTTACTAGAGGGTTACAATACAGAAGAACAGGATATTGAAGATCCTGTAACAGAAGAAGAAGAGGACAATTACCCTCTACAACCACGCCAAGGAGACAATACAAATACAGTACTGAATCTGTGTCGACATTGAAAACAGCTGAGGAAATTTTTTCTACATTATTAACAGGATGTGGCCGACAAACATCTGCAAGTCCAGCAAAAAAATTATACACAATTGTGTAACATGATAGACCTTTTGCAGGAACACCTGGAAACTCAGAAGGCAATTTCTAATAGTCTCAGTATTATAGCGCAATCAATGGCAATGGTACAGGCACAGGGGAGTACCAGCCAAGCTCACAGTACTGTTGGTGTGACCCCAGCAATGGCTGAATGTGTGCCACATAGTTTGCCTACACCTACCACTTCAACAGTGTCTTCCACACCTAGCAGTCAAACTGTTATCAGTTCCAGACCTACAACACGGTCTAGTCAAAAATCCTTGTCCAAAAAAAAGTAGCCAATAAAATGTGATGTTCAACACATGTAACTTTTTATGTTTTTTGTACATAGCCTATAAATCTCAATATTGGGCCCGTACATTAGACAGTAAGCGTATAAATAAAAAAAAGTATGTGTAGCTGGGTTGCTGTTTAGTTCAATGTAGTCAAAAAGGAGGAGTAACGGTGTGCATGGTACGAAACGTCTGATGATAAATCATTAATTGATATTTCCTTCTTGGAGCATGTCACGCGCATTTATCGTGATAAGAAAAATGTCTGAGCTGCACTTAATTATATATTGTACATGTATGAGGGATATCTTTATTAGAACGTTATACACAGTGAAGTGTGACATAAGAGTATACATGTTTGACACTTTTCATTGAAACGTATTATACTTCATTATAGGCTAAAGCAGTAAAATTCAGGGCATTATTGAAAATCCTGCTCTCTGATTGGTTAAAATTCCAGGCATTATCCATAGTAATGCCCTGAATTTCAGCAGCTTGCAAAATGCAGTTTTCAATCTGTTTATTTCCAGCCAATCAGCTTTCAGAACAGCTGAGACAGGGCAGGGGATTGGTTTGAATTAAGTAAAAGCTCTGAGACATGACAGGGGATTGGTCAAAAAGTATCAGCCAAGGTTTGACTCCTCCTGCTCCCGAGCTGACTGAGATTTTCTGAGCAGATTCAGTTGAAATGTGGGTAGGAGGAGGGGGGGGGAGAGAGAGAGAGACTGTAAAGAAGTAAGTGTGTTGTGTATAGAGGTGCAGTGTTGTGTGTGTGGGGGGAGGGGGGTGTAGAGGTGCTGTGTTGTGTGTGTGTGTGTTGTGCTGTTGTATGTGTAGCAGCAGTTTGTGTGAGTGTAGAGCTGATGTATGTGTGTGTGTGTGTATAGAGCTCCAGTGTGTGTGTGTGTGTGTGTGTGTTTAGAGCTCTAGTGTGTGTGTGTCTCAGTAGCTGTGTTTATGGGTGTAGCATGTGTGTGTAGCAGCAGAGTTTGTGTGTGTAGAGGTGCTGTGTAGTGAGTGTAGAGGAGGTGCTGTGGTGTGTGTCTAGAGCTCCAGTGTGTGTGTCGAGGCACTGTTGTGTGTGGTGTGCTGTTTTGTGTGTGTGTGTGTAGCTGCAGTTTGTGTGTGGGCTGGTGTGTGTGTGTATACACACAGAGGGGGCGGCAGTGTGTGGATATAGATATCTGCAGTGTAAGAGTATATAGAGGTTGTTTCATGTATTTACCATTTTATTTGAATAAAAAAATATATTTAACTTTACAAAAGTGTCTATTATTTATGAAAAAAGCCTACATTTAGGCTATAATAGTAATAATCCCCTCAGAACAGGGCATTACTGGCCAATAATACCCTGGCTGGGTTAAAGTCCCTCGGCTTCGCCTCGGGCCTTCAACTCTTCCAGCCAGGGCTTTATTGGCCAGTAATGCCCTGTTCTTCAGGGATTATTACTTAATTATAGGCTAAAGCAGTAAAATTCCGGGCTTTACTGAAATCGCTGCTCTCTGATTGGTTAAAATTCCGGGCATTATTCATTCAGTAATACTAAAGCCACAGAACAGTGTGACATTATGAGGTGTGTATGAGAACATAATGAATGTGCATAAATGTGAAATCACCATCACTGTGATTATCATGTCTGTTTAAGTATCATATCATGCTGACATGAAATACATCAAGTTATTTAGTACACACAGAGAAACATAATAAATAGTTATTGTGAATATATACACATTTGTTATATTTTTACACAATAGTGTTTCTAATTACTGGGTGACTGGTAGTTTTTCAACTTAATTATGTTGAATATGCAAGTGAAAATGATACAATTCAGTGAGTGCAACTGTATGTGGGAGAAGATTACATGGACACTTCTTCCTTTGTGTAATGACCTTGGGCAGTATTCTACCAAAATTGTGAAAATGTTGATACTTTGTTTTGCAATGCTGATTTTAAGGAATAGTTTTAGGCCCTTTCCACCATTCCATGAGAACACATGCCGTTAGAAGAGAGACCTCTGTTGAGTTACGCATATTTAACATATAGCGCAATTCAGATCAGAGAAAAGAGCAACAGTATCAGAGATATATCAGTATATCATTGACAAATACCCATTTTACAAAAATACTACAAACGATGTATGGTGAAATTCAATCAGACAGACTTTCAGTCAATGATTGTTTTATTCAAACCCACCGTATCCCGGAAAGAGGGGTGGCTCTTGGTCAGTGCATGAATCATGGATGCGTATGTTTGATCACGGCAATTTAAGAAGAAGAGACCTTTTTAAAAAAAAAAACCCTTGCATAAAGTAGGTGGCCACAGCGGGGCCTTAAATTTTCAAAATAATGAATATTATTTTAAACCGGAATGCTTCAACCAATACCAGAACCGTATATGTTTTGTCAATGGGATGTAGCATTGGGCACCCCTGTCTCTTGTTATATACAATTGCCACGCTCAGTCGCTCTCTTGTTGACATAAATATATATTCGTGGTGGGTGTGGGAGTTTGAGCTAGCTGGGAATGTGTGTTAATCAATTTCTGACTGGTAGCAGTTGTTTGGAGGCTGGTGGCACCTCCCCCCAGTGCTCACTCCTCCTCCTTCACCTTTTTAACTTGGGAGGTCTTTTCATTTGCTGCAGGAACAGGACCTACTGTCGCGGCCAAGTTTATTTGAGCATTTACCTGGTCTCGGCCGCGACAGTAACCGGGCGTGCGCCGTGGTGTCCCGGGCGCGTGCCGAAGCCTCGGAGGAGCGGCCCTCCGATCGGGGCTTCCCCCTCCCCTCTCCGGGTCCGCCGGGTCCCCCGGAACCCCCCATCGCCGTCCCCCACATCGCGGGACACCAGGGCTCCCATCGGTGACGCGCGGGACGCCGGGGGGATTCGGCTAGAAAGCCGGGACATCTCCCGGCTTGCGGAACTAGCCGAGTTCAAATAAAACGTGTCGCCTCTGTATGATGGTTCTTCCGCTCTTACAGAGGTAAAAGGAAGGGTTCACAGTATAGTGTAGGACCTGCATTAATTTGGTTACACCTTGGCGTTGGTATGCAGGCTTATGATGCTTTGGCCAAAGGGTTAACTAAATAACCAAGTATTTATTAAGATTATTGAAGTATTTTACTTTATACTTTTACCATATATGTTTTGTCAATGGGATGTATCATTGGGCACCCCTGTCTATTGTTATATACAATTGCCACGCTCAGTAGCTCTTTTGTTGACATAAATATATATTCATGATGTGGTGGGTGTGGGAGTTTGAGCTAGCTGGGAATGTGTGTTAATCAATACCAGAACCATGCTGGACCTAACTATTACGAGAGCATGCCTAACAAAGACCTGGCTCCAGCAGATTACATGCCACAAAGTAACCATCTGTATACAAGATGTATCTGTATACTTCCTGCATATCCCTTAAATGTAATTCAACAACGTTTACACCCCTCTGTTTTATAGCAGGTTGCAATGTTGGCTTTTCCAAGTTTAACAAATATGTAATATGTGCAGCAATGCAGTGCATACAGTATATTATTAATTAGTTGTGTAATTTGAATATGCATCCATAATTATGTATTTTATCGCCTCATTATGGGTTAGTGACTTACAGAAATGGCTGGGAATGCAGATGATTGCTAGTTAATATGTAAAATAATGACGACTATGTAATGTTATGTGGCAGTGTGTATATTAAATTGTAGCAGTGATATGATGTCTGCCACAACAAATGCCTGTAGTACAGGCAGTTTTATAATTTTCAAAACTTGATACTTAATATATGGTTGTTGGATAAAATATTCATGCACAATCAAAAATCCGTTATACTAAATATTTTTATTCCACAAACAAATGCAAACGTTTGGACCATGTATTATACTAGTCTTACAATAGAAAAACGCATATGATGTATGTTTGTATGCATTTGAAATGTTTTAATAAAGGTGTACATTTAGAACTAACATGACATATCTACTTCTTTTACAGATGTTGACATTCCACAGAGAGAAGATAATGTGAAGGGAAGTATCCAAACACAGAAAAACTGACACCTTTGACATACTCTTTACACATGCTGTAAACATGATTTAGACACTTGACTATATAATGTTGGGACTAGTGCTATGAGACACAGTATACTGTACATGATAATTGTAGGTTATATGTTTAAGCAATAGTCACATTTTTCACAAATGTCGACATGTTTTCTATATGGAAAAAAATGACACTAATGTAGAATTTATGTGAACTTGGAAATATACTATTGTGAACATGACAATAACATTTGTAGTAATGTCATTATATTGATTGTATTGGTTGCAATTGTTCAGATAGCTCATGATCCTGACCCTTTACATTAGTCATATCAATACTCCAAAGAATGTTTTATTACATTGTGTACAAATACCATAGATAAGTAGTGTGTTAGGTATTAGAACTTGTATCTATTCTTCAAACTTACACATCACTGTAATTGTATGAAGCATAGACATGAAATATGACAAGATTGCAGTGTGAAAAGTTGACATACAACTAATGTAAGTGTGCTTATGGACACATACTGTACCAGGTTACTGATACAAGATATCCCCATGTCAGCAGTCATACTCCTGCAAGCATACTACATTAATGTATTTTGTCATTGTCAATTAAGTGTAAATTATACAATTAAGTAAGGAATTTAAACAATAACATATATAACTATTTTGGATCACAAGTCCTTATTACTAATTGTTGTGAAATATATAATGGTTACAATGAAGTGTAAATGTTAAAACACAAATATATGTTTTAATGTACAGTAGTTGATAATTATCAATATACAAAATTATCTGCATATTTATCACAAGGACAGCAATATCTGTTAGCTTAATGCATAACATTCAGCATTGTATGATGCACACATTGTAAAGGAGAGGGGTGGGGGGGTTAAAGTACATGCTTTAAGGACCAATATGTTAAACACTCACATACCATTCACAGATGATGTACAGTAGTGATTATTCAGAACTAATGTTGCCATCGATTTGGTACAGAACAGGGTCCTAGGATTAGATAAACACAATGAAATGTGACACACATCATGAGATGACTATAGATTTTCTTATATGTAAATCATATTCTCACATGAGAAAACTTTTTCCATTAAATTCCAGCGGGTCTCCACCCCTCTGGCAGTGTGGTCCCTAACCCCTGTAGGAGGCACAGGAGGATCCTTCTCTATATCCTCCCATATGTTGCCTTGAAGATTGTGACGCAGTGTTATGTTGTGCAGAATACAACAACTAATCACTATGTTGGCAACCTTCTGTGGCGAGTACTTTAAGGCACCACCAGATCTATCAAGACACCGGAACCGATTTTTCAACAGTCCAAATGTCTTCTCAATAACCGAGCGGGTGGATACGTGTGCTGCATTATAACATTCCTCTGCAGGGGTCTGAGTGGGGTCAGAAGCCAGGGCCGGCTTCCATATCCTGAGTCACTTATGAATGTTAATATAATATGTAATTTACATTACAATAATTGTGTATTGCCATATTCTAGTATATGAAACACAAAGTGAAGAAACTACCACACATATGCCATTACAATCAAAGATTCAGTAATAATTAGATTAGACATACTGTAATCATGACATCCGTTGAACATTAGAAACATATAAAATGTCACCTCTAGCTATAGCATTAATACTGCAATGAGTAAGCAAGGACTGTGTGTATTGGCCACTATTTCCCTGTTATTGTGTGATGAATAATTTAAGAAAATTGAAAGCTGCTTCACATGGATTATATTTTTCCCCATGTTGAGTAATAATGTTTTTGGTTGATTAGATATTATCCATAAATAAATAAACATTAACCTATAAATGACATTTTGATATAAGTGCAGTTTGTCTAACATTGACTGACCCAATAGCCATCCGTTGCCGAATGTCCCCGCTTCAAATGTACTGATGAGTTCTGCAGGATATGGGAATCGTGGCAGGTACCTGGAAATAACGCTACAACACTCATAATTTTCATGCGTGCGTCACATACAACTTGCACATTAAGCGAGTGGTAATGTTTCCTGTTACCGAAATACATCTCACTTGCACGTAGCGGGGTAAACGCAACGTGTGTGTATAGCACCCATCACATTGGGTAGCCCTGCTACATTATAAAATGCAGTCTTCAGTCCCTGCAACTCTGTCTGCTCGCTAGAAAAATGTATATAATCCCTAGTGCGTCTAGTCAGTGCACATAGAAACTGGCTAAGGACCCACGAGAATGTTGCCTGCGAAACCTCGCCTACTATGTCCACAGTTGTCGGAAAAGACGCAGAAGCAAAAAAAATGTAACAAACTCAGCAATTTAACAAGACCATGCACTGCATGGTTGATGTCTGTTGATGACTCTAAATCTTCTCTTACCCCTTCATAGAGTTCAAAGATAGCCACCGAGTTCAATCGATATCTGCTGATGACCTCTGCTTCTGTTGACCCCTCTAGGGAACATCTATCCCGGAAGCTTCAGACATGTAAGTCCCGGCCTACTTGCAACTGCAACTCCCTCACTCTCTTCACTCTCCTCACTCTCATCAATTCTTATTGAAGCGTCCTCCTACTCCTCGCATAGAATGCCGCCAAACCTAAATTGGCTACGACATCCATTTTGCTCTGAAAGTAAGTGTTTCCTTGGTATCATTTAAATAGGCCACCTAATAAGCAACTTGATTTTAAATGAGGACACCTGTGTGGTATAGTATGTGTACTACATAGTATTAGTTACTTAGTTACATAGTATTGTGAACATTTGTATTGGAGTAATAAAAGCAGTCATTATTATTTCATTCAGATGTGTTAATCACATAAAATAAGCTGAAGTTATCCAAAAATAAAGAGCATTCATTCATCCACTGTAAATGCTATAATGCAACACAATATAAATAATAGTTGTTACAAATGACATAATCATGACATTTGTAGCTAACTTGTTGAGTAATAAAGGTGGTAAAAATCAATAAGTACTTCGTTGTTTCTAAAGAGGTGGGGCATAAGGTAACATTTGTTTGAGTAGTTCTTTTGTTATCACAGGAGAAGTGCAATTTAAATTAACCCCTTCATAACGTTTGCGGTTATATTATCAAGTTCTGAAGATGGATATTATTCAATTTGGATTCATTTAGATTCAATCACGGGTTCTACTTCAATTCAATTAATGGGGATCAGCTTCACAGACCCCGGGGGACACACATATATTAATTGCAACACCCCCAGACACCCACAAGGACCACCCGTGGACCCCTGGACACCCGTGGGGACCACCCGTGGACCCCCAGACACCCGCAGGGACAAACCGTGGACCCCCAGACACCTGTGGGGACCACCCGGACACCCGCAGGGACCAACCGTGGACCTCCAGACACCTGTGAGGACCACCCGTGGCCCCCCAGACACCCGCGGGAACCACCCGTGGCTCCCCAGACACCCGTGGGAACCACCCGTGGCCCCCCAGACACCTGCAGGAACCACACGAGGACCCCATGACACCTGTGGAGACCACCCTTGGACCCCCGCACACCCACGGGGACCACCCAAGGACCCCTGGTCACCCCTTGACACCACCCAAGGACCCCCGGACACCCGCAGGGACCACCCGAGGACCCCCGGACACCCACTGGGACCACCCGAGGACCCCTGGACACCCACGGGTACCACCTGAGGACCCCCGGACACCCGCGGGGACCAGCTGAGGACCCCCAGACACCCACAGGAACCACCCGTGGACCCACAGACGTGTGGGGATCATTCGGAAGCCCCATCGTCCTCTGGTATCAATGCTGTGCTGAAAAAACATAAACAATGCTTTTTGGCATGTCTCAATCTCTTTTGCGCCAGCCTTAGCTGGTGAAAAGAAATGGTGAGCTTTTAAAGTACGATTCACTTATCACTGCTTTGTGAATCACGCTGACTGGCAAAAAACGTTGCATTTGCCTTTTTTTGGCTGATCGTACGACTTTTTTTTATCACTGACTGATTTGGTGAAAAAATTCCTTTTAAGCACAATACTGCAGTGTTATCAGTGCTTTGTGAATCACACAGCAGATTGGATCGTGCAATAAAGGCATTTATCTCCCTTTAAAACACTTATCACTGCTTTGTGAATCGGCCCCAAAGAGATTCCCCCGCGGGGAGCCTTTGTCTCTGGACCTGGTTCTCCGCCCTTCCCCGCACAACCATATGGCCCGACACCTCGCTACTCCCATCCTCCCTTTTGATCCTCCATCTCTATGCTAATCGAATTACCAGGACTGCTTCCATAGAGATGAATTACACATACCTTTTTTACAGGAAAATACATTTCTAAAACTTGGGCTTGAAAACTTGGATTCTACAACTTGGTTTTAAAACATGCTCCTGTACTGTGCTTTAAAACTCGGTTGTAGAACTTGCTGGCGGGGCAATACATTACCTTGGGAAAAGGTACTAAGAAATACACCGTCTTTATACATAGACGCATACCCGCAAAACATCATGCACGATTTGCGGGTACAATTACATTACTACTGTTGAACCGGTCAGAAACATTTTACACACCTTTTAACCCTTTTTTTGCCCCCCCAACATCCACCCTCAAACTCATGCTCCCGAAGTCCCGGTTCTGCAGCTATTTCCCATAAGGGGTCTAAAACACACAGGACATACCCAGTTTATAAGCTCACAGGGAAACATGATTTACAGGGAATACAGTAAATACACTTTACCGGCCCTATGGGCTTACATAGACAGCCCGTTACACACAGTTTTAGCAGCCGGGTTTCACCTTTATTATGAAGGCCGGCTACCCCTACCGTGACAGCCACCTGTGTTGAAGCTGGGATATCCTGAAAACCTGACCTGCAGGGAGGTCTTGAAGACTGGAGTTGAGCATCACTGGTTTAGAGCACAATGGGACCAGACATACCGACATATCAAGCTGACAGACCTGGAAACTAAGGGGAATTGGAACTTTGAAAGTTTAGAACTTCATAGAGATTCTCAGTAATATTAAAAATATGACTAAATTGTTAATAACATACGAATGAAAAGTGGGTGAGTTAACCAGGGGACCACCGCCCCCCACACATGTATGTTTCCAAATTTTGATTCTTAAAGTTGCGGTATTATGATTTCCCCCTTGTTACTCCTTGTATCCCAAAGATGAAAACTTCAATAAAAAATTTGAGATAAAGAAAAAAAAAAATGTTGCTTTGACTTCATCATTAAGACAGTAAAGAATGTTGAGTTTTTGCTAGATGATATGTCCTTCTTCGCAAGAAATGTCAACATTTTTATTTTTCATTTTGAGTTACCTGTGAGGTATCTGTGATCTCATAGCTACTAATGAACAAGCTTACAGCAGTGCAGCTTGTTCAACCTCTACTATGCTAGATAGGTCTATAGTGGTGTCTTCAAATTGCAGCTTGTAAAACAACAGTACAATATTTCATTTATCCTTTAAAGTGTTTATTAACCAGACAATATGCAACTTGATACAATGGTAACATATACTCTAAATGCTCTTTAAGTTACCTTTTAATGTTATTATTGTGATGTCTATGAATGAATGCTGGTATATAGCTAATTGAGTAACTTTGTCACTCTGTCAGGAGATCGTTACCCAGTTTAATTAGCAATTTAAGGAGTGGATTATTACTTGTATTTTACCTGTGGGTCCTGATTGAAACAAGCAAAGTAAATAATCTCATGTGTATCAGCTGCATTTCTAGTCTTTTGCTAGAAATTGATTCATAACATTTATGACGCTTCTGATTTAATATTTAATGACTTTATGACACAATTACTAGGGTGCAGTCAATTTTATATCTGTATTATTACTTTCAGAACATTTATCTACATATTACACTTAACTATATGTTTTATACAATGCACATTTATATCGTCACCATGTCACATGACTACTTTTTGTTTACACTTTCGTTTAGCTACAGTAGTTTTTCTATAATAACCATCTTGCATCAAAAGCAGTCTTTTCTTAAATATCCAATAGGGTTGATATTAACCAATTCCATGTCTTTTGAAACATACATATATAATGATTGATGAATTAGACAAGCAATGAGTAATTAAGAGTCAGTGTATGTGCAAAAATAAGTGAAACCCTGGTTTTATCAGCTAAATTAAAGAGGATAATTTGAATCAGTTGTTTAAATAATTAAGTAGATCTTCAGGGGTGAGTTTGGGAGGCCACACCTTATACAAATATCAGAAACTTTGTGAGTTTAGTCTTCATCATACAAGTGTGTGTAAACACGTCATGCCACAATCAAAATAATTCTCTGAGAACCACAGAAAATAAGTTATTGATGCTCATCAGCCTAGAAAGGTTACAAAACCATTTCTAAGGATTTGGGGCTCCATCAATCCACTGTCAGACAAATGGAAAAAGTTCAAGACCACAGTCACTCCACACAGGAGCTGTCGCCCTACCAAAATCGCTCCAAGAACAAACCGGCAAATCATCCAGGGAGTCACAAAGAACTCCAGAGTAACATCCAAGGATCTGCAGGCCACTTTTGCCTTGGCTAATGTGAGTGTTCATGACATAACTATCAGAAAAAAAACTAAGGTGCAAGTTCAGGATCAAGGCTGGGCACAAACGAACAGGAACGCAGGAGTCAAACAGGAACCATGATCTGGTAGTTTCCTGGAGGAAGTCCTGTCTTTGTAGAGGCAGGATGCCAGTAACCAAGATGGCCACTGTGGCGTCAGTGTGGACGGAAGTGAGGAAAGGATGAACAGAAACAATATGGTCGTTGGAACTTCAGTGAGGACGCTGACCGTGCCTAAGCCTCATACAGTCACCCTCAAGCACAGTAAATATAGATCAATGCAAAAGCAGGTAAAACAAATACCACTGCAAATAATTGATATTGTGCTTTGTGATATGAGGGGGAAACCAGGCTATACAATAAAGGTTAAGCTCATCTGGTTACCCCTGAGACCATGGGGTCCCTGGCAGCTACCTAGCACCATAAGCCAGGGGCCAGGTATTATACATGTAAAAATAAAATGACTTCTGCTTTTCCTGTTTACATGTTCCCTTTGCTCTAGAAATGTGAAACGTCTTGGATCCCTGTTGCTAGTCGGCCACACCGGGTGCTGAGTACCCAGCAGGTACCTCAACTAAAGTGCACCAACGGTTCACGGGTAGCGCTACCATACACACTTTTGGTGGGCCTTGACATTGGGGTAACAGGACATCAGGGTATTGGTGCCAAGCACCCTTTGTACTGTGGGGACACTCACTTGGTGTATGGGGATTGGGAGTGTTATATACAGTGAGGTAGAACTATAAGATATATGTGTTCAGTAAAGCCGTTATTGCATACTTGTGGTGTGATTATTACTAGTATTGGGTCCTGTGTGTGGATCATCCCACTGCGCAGGGTTCCCTCAGAGGTGGAGGCGCCAAGGCAGACAAGTGACAGCCCAGGCTCCCAGAGGCGGAAGCTCAGGCCTTCTGGCAGACAGACAGGTAACGGCATTACCGATAGTCCCTTTAGTCAGGGAGAAAGAGGGCTACATACGTTTTATGTGGGATATTTGGGCTGAAATGCAATTATTTTGTTTACAGGAGTTCGGGGGCCAAAGTTACCAGTAGTCCCCTAATTCTCCCCGGCATGCAGGCACCATTTGCCGGTACGTGGGTTGAATTACACCGGGGCTGCCCAGTGTCCCCCAGACTCCTGGTTTTAGAGTCCAGATATCCGAGATCCGTTTCCCTTATAAGTATAAAGTTCCCCAAGGTCCATACTTTATTAAAATAGGTTTTATAACGTTTTGTGCTTTTACTATAAATGTCTCTTCAGTCAGCCCAGGCATCCATATAGGTGCCGGGGAGTCTGGATAGACATTGTAGTTTAAAGAGGAGACGGGATGTTGAGAGGTGTCATTGTGCTAAGTGGCCAGGGCAGGGCAGAGTACTGAGTCCGGAGAACAAAGACCCCCTGCGGGGAGGACCCTCTGGTCTGCCACACTCAGTGGAGCCTGCCCAGTAGGTGGCAATGGGTTGACTGGGGGAAGCAGCAGAATTTCAGTGCATTTCCCATTGGTCAATATGTATGTCCCGCCCACAGGGCATCCCAAGCTGGCTTGGCACGACCTCCACTGACATAAGCAAAAGGACGAGCCCCTATTCCTATTGGCTGGCAGGGAGGAATTCCCATGCTCTGATTGGTCGCTCCTCCTGCTTCCATGCTGAACATAGAACAGCGGAAGGTATGTAAGGAGAAGCCCCAGTCAGAGACCCAGTTGATCTTTTGTCTTGGCCCGGTGATGCAAAGGCGGGTTTTTCAAAGTTGCTCTATTGCAAATAGCAGAGCAACCGGCTTCATTTTTGGAGCTAAGAAAGCCACAAGGCGAAGATGACTTCCCGGCTAGGACAGTATCGGTCCTGGGACCGTGCAGCAGTGACTGCCAAGTGTGAGACCTTCGGTCTGCAAACGGAGGGATGCAGCAAAGCTGAGCTGGAAGCGATACTGGAGGAACACGAAAATGCCCTTGTCAGTGCTAACCCGGCAGGAGGGGATGAGGTGGTCACTTGCGTTTATCCATGTGTACCTTCTGTACAACTACCGCTTTAATGAGATAGGTGTGGACTCGTTTCCAGAGGTCCTGGACTTCATGTAGCTTGAGATCCACCTCAACCTCAGAGGGCACGACAGAGGATGGAAGAATGGCAGGGTGGTACCCATAGGCACAGAAGAATGGGGACTCTTGAGAGGAGTTGTGTTTTAAGGCGTTTCAGGCAAACTTCGCAAAAGGGATCAGTTCCGCCCAATTATCCAGCGGTTCGGATACAAAGCAATGAAGGCACTGTTCCTTTCTGTTAGGCCATTAGACTGTGGATGGTAAACTGAGGAAAAATGGAGAGAAATTCCCATTCTGGTTCAGAACGCTCTCTAAAACTTGGAAAAAAACTATGATCCCTGGACAGAGACAATCTTCGAGGGTACTTCGTGCAGATGGAAGATTTCACTGATGAAAATTCCTGAGAGTTCTGAGTTGGGGGTAATTTTGTCTGGGGAATGAAATGAGACTGCTTAGTAAAGTGATCGACCACTACTATAATAGTAGCCATACCTTGAGAGGGCAGTAGCTCAATAATAAAGTCCATTGCCAAATAGTTCCAAGGCCGGTCAGGGATTGGCACTGGTAAGAGTACGCCACAGGGAAAAGCTCTGAGCACCTTGGTTTGAGCACAAGTGGCACAGGCATCCACAAACTCGTTGACATCGCTGAGCATCTCCAGCCACCAGTACATACGTGATAAATATTCAGATGTTTTCTTTACTCTGGGATGGCCGATGAACTACGACTAATGTCCCCTCCCCATTGAACCTCTTTGCGGAGGTACATAGAGTCTTGAAGGAGGTTGTGATGGTGAGGGGGTAACCAGGCTCAATAATAAAGGTTAAGCACACTTGGTTACCCTTGATCCGTGTTTGAAGGTCTCAACTTTACACACATGCGCATTTGAGTCCCAATGGAGAATAGAAAACGGGACACAAACCGCAGGATATGCAATAATAAGTGTTTAAAAACATATATGTACATACACATACCAATTGGTGGACTAAAATCAACCATAAGGTTGATATCTATAATAAGAACCTCCACCGCCCATTGGTTGTGTATGAGAATGTGCATAGAGAAACTAAACAATATTAAAATCAAGTAGATGCAAAAGGGAAACAATAATAAAAATCAAAAATAATCAAAAACTAAATAATGAAAACAGTGGAAAAATACTTACTAAATTGTATATAAATGTAAACTAAATAATAAATGTGTATTCGAACATGTAATAGGCTATAGTATGTATAATGTGTGGAGTAGTCAATCTTGAATATGTATGCACATATATATGACTTCACAGACATTATATATCTCGACAGGGACTAACCCCTCCCTTTTCTAGGTATTTTCTCAGTATGGTCCCTGGATTACCACCATTCACTTCACATGTAAGTGTTCTCACTGGTATTAACCAGTTTTAACTGCACTAGATATATAAGCACATGCTTGGACATTTTAACCCCATTTGGGGCATTTTCACATAACACTAGTTGCAGTCAGTGTAGGGACCTGCCTATGAGACTTACCTTGGCGTTTGGTGGCAGGCCTAGGCATTATTTGATCAAAGGATGTAACTATAAGTCTCCTTTATCTCATAGATTTGCACATCATGTATACATATTTATTTCACATATATTGTTAACCCATTAGGCAGAAGCTCAGGGATTCACTTTCCGTTTTTCACAGGTTAACGTATGATGGGGCACAAGCTGTCCCCATCGCTGTACCTTGTACCCGGTGGTAGAGTTTTTGGTTAAAGAGGAAGTCATTTTTTGTCAACACGAACTTCAGCAACTCAGTGACAAAGTCATTCTGAGCAGTATAGTGGAGCCCCCAAGTTCTAAGAAAATACTGTACTGCCTGTATACCAATACGATGGATAATACTAGTATACAGGGATTCCAGGTCTAAACTGATCAAAATAATTTCTTCATCGATAACCAATTTGTCTGTTGTGACAAGATATCTTTCATGTCATGTAATAAGATGGGGTTGCAATGATGAATGGTCTCAGCACCCTATCAACATAGAGGCTTGCTTTTTCACAACGGGGCAGTTGCCAAGAATGCTGAGACATTTAGAAAAGAGAGTATGTTGGGCATTTAATGAAGGCAAATGTAATTGAGTAAAGGGGTATATAATTCTATATATGAGTGTGGGATTTGTGGGGATAAGGGTGTTTCAGCAGCGAGATGTTTGAGGAGGGTTAGAGGCAGATTATGAAGAGGTTATGGTAAGGAAATTGGCTAAAAAAGGGAAAGACACCAGTGGGTTGAAAGGGCTTAGCAGAGGGGCTAAGCCTGTACACTGATGGTCAAGTGACAAAGGCATTAGTAGTGAGATTTTCAGAAAGTTTTTTGATTCCTTTGGTGGAAAAAGATGGCATTGGGTGTAGGAGAAATGTGTTAGGCTTCGATCATATTGATGTGGCTAACAGTAAATTGGAGAAAAAGGTAACACTCGCTAGAATGGCTGGCCCTTTAAAAAACAAACAAAAAAAACCCACATTTAATAATTGAAGGTTTTTTCCCTTGGGGGTTGTTCCTAAGAAGGAACCAGGCGTGTTCCACCTAATAAATCATTTGTCTTTTCATCCTAGTAATTTAGTGAATGATGATATTGACAAATACATTTGCAGGGTTCAATATGCATCCTTTGATAAGGCTATGAGTTATGTGTGACAATGTGGAAAGGGGTCACTTATGGCAAAGACAGATATGTATATGTGTCTGCCTGGATTCATTGTGTTACGCACTAATGCTGGCTGTTTTCATCTGCTGGTTTGCAAACTGGAGGTTAGTTATTATGTACAGTAAATCTATGCCTGCCAATGGGGTTTTCAAGATCGTCATTCAATGATACAGGATGTCATTATTCTAAGTTTTTTTGCACCTTTATGGAGTGGATTGTGCACTAAGAGATGAGTTTGGAAAGTCTACTGCATTTTCTGGATGATTTATTATTTATTGGGCCTGCAGGATGAGGATTACGTGAAAGATTGTTGTTTGAATTTCAGTCACCAGCAAGGGAGTTTAGGGTTCCGTTAGCCCAAGACAAGACTAAGGAGCCAGCGATAGTGTTTAGTTTCACTTCAAAAATCCCCATAAAGCGACTCGTATTCTTTGAGACTAATCCGCAGAAATACACAGACGAAAGGAACCCGCCAATCCGCAGCAGATCCAAATTCGCCCCCATAATTCGTCCCTCTCTAGTAAAAAGCATGCTGTCTAATAAGAAGGCCACATTAAGGGAATTTCAGTTAGTACTGGGGCATTCGATGTTTGTGGTTAAGATTATATAGAGGGGAAGGGTTTTTGCAGGTGTTTACTAAAATCCACAGTGGGGGTCAAGATGCGTGGTTTTATAAGGATAACAAAAGGGTGATTGAAGAATTTGGGAGCGTTGTTTCAGTCATATAATGGCCATATTTTGTGTCCAGGTGAGGCATGAGAAAGTTGTGCGTTCGCTATTTACATAGGATGTGGCAGCAACTATGGTGTTTAAGGCCAATTTTCATGGGTAATGGTACTGTATGTCGAGATGTGGAGAGGGGCTGGTTTGTATGAAAAAGTAGAACTCTTGGAACCATTTCCTTTGGTGGTGGGTGTGGAGTTTGGTGGTAGGAGATTTGTAAACAGAGATCTTTAGATTAGATATGGGCAGTGAATAACTTATCAACAGATTCAGGGTCAGTGGTTAGACTGTTAAGTTGGGTTTTTTTTGTGCTGGATGGAAAAGAATATTTCTTAGAGCATGTTATGTTCCTGGGGCTCAGACTACAGTAGCAGACGCATTCTAATTTTACGTTCACAATGTTTAGAGAAAAAGCTGCGGACCAGTCATGTCCCCGGCATTTATGGAGGCTGGAGTTTGAAGATTGATGGAGTTGATGAAACACTCAGTTTTACCAGGTAAGTTGTTTATTATCAAGCATTGGGAGTATGGTGTGAATTCTTGCAGAGTTTAGGGGAATTAAAGACTACAATACCAATTAGATTGTAAACTCTTCGGAGCAGAGACTCCTTTTCCTAAATGTTACTTTTATGTCTGAAGCACTTCTTCCCATTATGTGTTATGTGTATCATTTAATATTTATATGATTGTCACGTGTATTACTGCTGTGTAGCGCTATGTACATTAATGGCACTATATAAATAAAGACATACATACATACATGAAGGACTGACTGGTTTCCTATATGCTTCAAAAGGAAAATGGAAAAGAAAATTAATCTCTCTTAGATGCAACAACAGAGAATATTAGAGGCCACCGTCTTTTTTTCTAATGCTAATACAGCGGGTGGGTTATAGAAAACGTTATTTGGTTAGGAATGCCTCTTTTTCTATTTCAAATACATTAGTATTACATGTTGGAAGGAAAGATTTGGGGAAGATTTCATCCAGTAAATTGGTAAAGGAAATTAAGGGGGGTTTGGGTTACTTGCAGTGTCATTGTCAAGGTGAGATTTTTTGTGTGGTCTGAGATCATTCAGAGATTCATTGGAGGGGACAAAGAGTCATAAAGCCTTTGAGAGGTGCATGAGAAAGATGAATGTCAGTAAAATAATTTTGGGTAGGGTTTCTCGCAGGCATGGAGATTTTGAAGGGAATGTTACAATTCAATTTAAGAAGGATGTGTGCATCTTTCTGAGGTTAATTTGGATATTTAAAATTTGGCTTTGGCAGGGGAGAAACTGTGGCAAAAATGGCCATTATTATGAGGGTGGTGGTGTATTGAGATAGGAAACTACCAAACGTAAGGAGGGACAGCACATGACCAGGGTGCCAATTAGCAGTATGGTAGTGCATGAGTAAAGTTGAGCAGGGAGGAGGGTATTTAAGAGGAGGTGTATGGACGTAACTTCAGATGTAGAAGAGAAGGAAGGATTATTTCCCTCCTGACCCTCCCATGAGTTGCTATTTTGGTTGATTTGTCTTTTGACACCTTTGTGTTATCGAGAGTTCCAATTAAGCCAGGAAGTAAGGGGCTCAAGGTTGGGTGAACCCATATGTGGCTTACCGGTGGTGTGGTAAGGGCACGTATGGCAAAGTCAGCAGGCAGGAATGACCCTGTTATGATTGTGTACATCAGACCAGGATGCTGGCTGATGGGTGTGTATGTATGAACCATAATAAAGAAGGATAATTGGTTCAAAAGAGAGGGTTTTTCTGGTAACAATGTGGAGACCTCTTGTATGTATAAATAAAGCTGTGGTCATTTCCCCCCAATTAGGTGTCTATTGTAGTTCTTGGTGGAGAGGGAGTGGGCATAATTGGTATAACCACTGTGCCGCTAAACCCCACAATATGGAATTAGAAGAGAGTGCCATATAGTGTGATACAGTATATAAAATTTAATGACACCGATTTAAATCCTCTAAATAGCTACACTCACAAGTGAAGTGAGGAAATGCACATTTGGGAGATAAAATATCTCAATAATTGGGTAGTGGTGGACACCGGCCATCTCACAGAGTAGAAGGCGCTGTTGCCCTGTTGAATCAGTCAAACCACACTCCTGGCACCCGATCGGATGATGTTCCCATCTGATTAAGGTGTAAGACTGGCAAACAGCATCTATTGTCCACAAAGTAGCAAACAGTCGCACAATTCCTCTGAGCTCGATAGCTACTGCTGACACGCCACGTGATGATGCAACACATGGCATGTAATACAGCCCCTACGCGTTTCGTCAACGTCCACGTCACTTTATCAGGGGTGATTAAGTCAATTTAGTGCTTATGTTTCCACTTGTTTGGCAGCCACAAGACTTTCATAAATAGAGCAAAATGTGTTGTAAAACACGATGAAAATGACAAGATGGGAATTTGGAAATCCCGCTGCTTAATTGCAAGAATAATGTGAAGCTTTTGCTTGATATATGGCATTTGTGATACATTTTAATAATTATAACGAACCCTAATAAGTCTCAATTTTGACAAATGTACTGGTACATGGTAATGTTTGGAGATTAGAAAAAGGGAGATACAGGTATTTAACATAGGTCAGGATCAGTGGCTAAAGCTGGAATCAAACCCACAAGCTTATGAATTAAAGACCAGCATAATAACGACTACAATATGCTACAACATTAAACAGGGAAAGTAGACAATTATTTTAGAAGCAGATGTTATAAAGCAATGATATTATTACTTCTCTAATCACGGTCAATAATTACATTATTATGGACTCTGCAATATCCCCTTGTGCTGTTAGCTATGATGCCCTTTGCCTTCTTTTGATAGCATATCTGCACAGTTTTGTAAATCTCACATCAAACAGGTGCACAATACCACCGTATTTAGCATTAGGGGGTCTTATCAGCTTCTTTCAAAGCACAGAAGTGATACTTTTCCAAGTAATTAATCACATGTAGTATGCAAGCAATTAAAGAAAAAAGAAAACGACTACATTGCAGCTGCAGACAGAATAATATGTTTAACTTGTTCCTCCCTCGCTCATGTATTGTGGCCTCACTGTAAAAATATTTTAATACCAATGGCAGGGTGACTAGTTAAAAGTGCAATCTTTTTTTTTCAAAACCTCGTGATATAATTGGCTTCCGTAAATAAATGTAATAACACTTAAATCAAAGATCTGATGGATTCTGTTTCTTTGGAAAGTTTTCCTTGTTAACTGGCACTCAGGAGAAATGTTCATCAATAAGGCGTTTCTTTAACCTTTAGCCCACCCTGTCCTTGTCAGAGAATTTCTTGCATTACTCTATTTTTCAATTCATCAAGCCAATGTCTTACTATCAATACTGCATTCTTGTTACATCATCCTTAGGTTCAGAAAGGAATGGGAAATATTTGCTTTGGCTACATGGTGTTAATATTGTGGGCTACACAAATAGCACATTTAGATCATATTAAGCTCTGCTGGGAAAACACAAATTTTTTATACTGATTTCCTCAGGAAGAAAAAGTAGCGCATTTAGCAATGAAAATACAGCCCGTCACGTCCACATTAGTTTTTAAATGCTTGTTGCATTTTATTTAAACATACTTGAAGTTGTACATCTCTATGTTCAATAACAGTGCCACTGAGGAGTACAGATAAACTTCCATTTGGACACAACATTATAATAAATACCCAATGGGGGGGAATCAATGATTAATTTATGCCTGTTGCAAAAATATATTCTTATCTCTAATATGCTCTAATATAAACCAATGCAGAAATACAGGTCACGCTATTTCGTTTTTGCTTTGGCGTGTTTAGACCTGTTCAGCAGCTTGTGACAGTTAGTCTCAGTTTCGTTTGCAATTTTTTTAAGACAATGGTTGCAAATGGTCCAAATCAAAATGCAAAGTAATAGGGTTTTAGCACTGATGTGAATTTCTAGGGTAAACGTTGTGCATTTTCAACATCAAAGCATCAAAGAAAGGCTTACAGGGGTGCTCAACTTCTGATCTCAAGCCCCCTCAAAAGGTTAAGGTTTCCATGCTATCCCAGCTTCAGCACAGGTGGCTCAATCAGAGGCTCAGTCAAAGACTGAGCCTCTGATTGAGCCACCTGTGCTGAAGCAGGGACTAATTGAGCTACATGTGTAAAAGCAGGGACTGATTGAACCAACTGTGCTGAAGCAGGGACTGATTGAACCACCTGTGCTGAAGCAGGGACTAATTGAGCCACATGTGTAAAAGCAGAGACTGATTGAACCAACTGTGCTGAAGCAGGGACTGATTGAACCACATGTGCTGAAGCAGGGATATCCTGAAAACCTTACCTGTTGGGGGTGGGGGTGGGGGGGGGGGGGGTGTTTGTGGACTAGTATTGAGCACCTCTGGCTTAGGTGATGTTCTGACAAGATGTGCATCTCCAGAGCACAGTAAAACTATGCTGCTGTAGCACATTTGTATTCTAAGGCCGAGATTATAGTGGGAGGGTGCAGGGCTTGCGCACGACCGTGTGACGTCACTCGCGCGGTGCGGTTGTGCGAATCCTGCACTGTATGCAGGCAACAGGCGGGAAGCTTGCAGAACTCTGGAGCTTTGCATGCTGTGTCCTAACATAGCGAGATTCTGTAGAGGCTATGTATCAGTGCAACAAGGACTGCCTAAACTGTCAGTCCTTGTCTTCCTAGTATAATTAGATTAGGCCTGTTATTGCTACATCCACCTGGGGGTTCTTCATGAGGGACCTAACTGCATCATTACCAGAATCAAGTCAGAGGAAAACAATGGCATCTATTTACAGAGGGAACACTCAATACAAATTGTTATATAGACATTGTGGATTTGTCGCTGGAAATTATTACAGATGCCTACCTAAGGGAATTACAAATAGGATTGCAACTCAACTGGATTTGCCCTGTATTGCACCACATGCCACCAGAGTTCAAAACATTCTTGTTTTTTTTACACCAGGATTATTATTATTATAATAAAATTAAATACCGACATAATATATCATCCTAGATGGCCCTCCGCTGCCTTAAACTCAACATGTCAAAAACAGAGCTCCTTATACTTCCTCCCAAACCTGGCCCTACTACCTCCTTCCACATTACTGTTGGAACTACGATCATTCACCCAGTAGCCCAAACACGCTACTTAGGGGTCACACTGGACTCCTCTCTCACATTCAGAACGTTTCTAAAACCTGTCGCTTTTTCCTCTGCAATATCACAAAGATACGCCCATTTCTCTGTTGCTCGACTGCTAAAACTCTGACTCAGGCCCTCATTCTCTCCCGTCTTGATTACTGTAACCTCCTGCTGTCCGGCCTTACTGCCTCTCACCTGTCTCCCTTACAATCTATCCTTAACGCAGCTGCCAGAATCGCTCTGCTCTTTCCTAAATCTGTCTCCGCGTCTCCTCTCCTGAAATCCCTCTCCTGGCTTCCGATCAAATCCCGTATCACACACTCAATTCTCCTCCTCACTTTTAAAGCTTTACACTCTTCTGCCCCTCCTTACATCTCAGCCCTAATTTCACGTTATGCACCATCCCAACTTTTGCGTTCTTCTCAAGGATGCCTTCTTTCTTTGTATCTAAAGCCCTCTCCCGCCTTAAACCTTTTTCGTTGACTGCCCCGCACCTCTGGAATGCCCTTCCCCTCAATACCCGACTAGCACCCTCTCTATCCACCTTTAAGACCCACCTTAAGACACACTTGCTAAAAGAAGCATATGGATAGCACTGTGGATAATACTGGACACATGATACATAAAGCTTGGCCCCCTGCAGATGCACTTACCAGAATGCCCTCCTACTGTCTCTGTATGTTCTCCCTACCTACCAATTAGATTGTAAGCTCCTCGGAGCAGGGACTCCTCTTCCTTAATGTTACTTTTATGTCTGAAGCACTTATTCCCATTACCAGTTATTTATATTTTCTGTTATTTATTTGATTACCCCGTGTATTACTACTGTGAAGCGCTATGTACATTAATTGCGCTATATAAATAAAGACATACAATACAATACAATAAGTACCGGTGAAATTCAAAGGGTGACTTGGCATTTAAATAATTAATGCACATTGATCAAACACAGCATTGCTGATATTAATTTTATGGATATGGCTGAGTGGGAAAATGGGATGTGTTATACATGTTAATTTATTTGTAATATTTATATTCTACTGAACCTTGCTTTTTCTTCGCAATTCAATGTCTTGAACAATTCTTCTAGTGTTATTGTGAAAACAAAGCTTTGGTGACATGGTGACATGTTCCTCTCGCACACCCTTACTGATCCTTATCTTGCTTGTATCTTCATGTAATGTAATGGCTAATATGTAATTCTCTTAAAATGTTTCCTTATTTAGTATCACTGTATACTTCTTCAACAAACTTGTGTTAAGTTACATTTTTGTTTTCGAAAAAGCAAATTGATGATACTGCAGACATGTGGATAAAGGGTTTGTGGTCAGAAGAGACAAAAAATGTACTTTTTGTTCTAAGTTCCAAGCATTACGTCTGGTGTAATCCTAACACTGCACATCACCCAGTCAACACCATCCCAACTGTCAAGCATGGTGGTGGAAACATGTTATGGGGATGCTTCTCTGAGAAGGGACTGGGAAGCTTGTCAGGATAGTGAGTTAAATGGATGGTGCACAGTACAGGCGAATCCTTGAGGAAAACCTGTTAGAGTTAGACAAGACTCAAACTGGGGATGAAAGTCACATTTCAGCGGGACAATGACCTGAAGCACAAAGCTAAAGCCACACTGGGGTGGTTGAACAAGAAGAGAATTAATGTTCTTGAGTGACCAAGTCAAAGTCCTGACTTGAATTCAATCGAATATTTATTGCAAGACTTGAGGATTGCAGTCCATCCTACTGTGCAAAGCTATTAGAAACGTATCCAAAAGGACTCATAGCAGTAATTGCTATAAAAGGTGCTTCTGTCCAGTACTGACTTAAAGGACTGAATACTTATGCAACCAGTAAATGTCACTGTTTAGTTTTTCCTTTGCTGACATTTAACCTCCTCTTTAAACAAGTGTTCAGTTTAACCACTACAGCTTTTGAAGCTTTGAATAAAAATAGTTTGTTTGAAAAAAATGTGGATACATTATTTGTAATTCAACAACTTGTGGCATTATTGATAAGGGGTGAATACATCTGCAAACCACTGTATATGTCACTTGCATATATAGGAAAAGTATAAATACATACATGTGTGCGAACCAGATGCAAAGCTAGGGAAACCATTCACAGACATGTTTCAACCTTAATGGGTATCATCAGTGTGAAGTTGGTTGTACTGCTGGCTTTGCAAATTTCAAGACTGTAGGGTTTACCATCACGTTTTAAGTTATGGTGGGTGAAAAAGGCAACAAGAAACCTCCACCGTTAGCATATTGCCAATAAAGAATATCACTTGTGAGCACATTCACATGTCTTAGACAGGTCTGCAACCCTGCCTTTCAACCATTATCACCTAGCATACAGTGTTCCCACTGCAGCAAGGGATTCTGGGAAATTACATGCAAATGAGCACACAATGTGTCACCTTTTCCTGGAATATCATTGCACCGGTGTCACGGTGTCTTCCAATGTGATTCACTCCAACTGAATGAGTGAAGGAGTCCCCACATCCTAGGTGATGAAAACCATATGTAACATCGCAGAAAAAACGTTAGTGATACAACGGTCCATCGCAGAGCGATGTGGAGCGAAGAGGACAACATAGATTGCTGGCAGGGACTCTAAAAACCATCATTTCTATATGCACCTTATTTCAAAATGTTGTGTGAGTGCAATACAGGCATACCCCGGTTTAAGGACACTCACTTTAAGTACACTCGCGAGTAAGGACATATCGCCCAATAGGCAAAAGGCAGCTCACGCATGCGCCTGTCAGCATGTCCTGAAGAGCAATACCGGCTCCCTACCTGTACCGGAGCTGTGCGCAAGCGGGGAGACTATAGAGCCTGCATACAAATGCGTTATTTACATCAGTTATGCACGTATATGACGATTGCATTACAGTACATGCATCGATAAGTGGGGAAAAGGTATTGCTTCACTTTAAGTACATTTTCGCTTTACATACATGCTCTGGACCCATTGCGAACGTTAATGCGGGGTATGCCTGTAAATGAATAATTATTTCTAAACTAAAATGTGTGCTTACACTATATAATCCATTGTCTGAGATTTAGCTGAAAGAATACTGAGAATACACTGGGATTTACTTTGGGATATTATGAAGGCTTGATAATCTGGTGTAATGTCAGTGCAAAAAGAATAGAATCGCTAGGATATTACTATTATAGTATAAACCTACTGCATTATATTTGTTTGTATCTATTATTGTATGCATCATGTACAGTATGCCTTCATGGCCATTAAGGTAGTCAAGGAGTTAAGATACCAAACTGCATATATAAGGAGTATATTTTATTATTGTTTAAATTATTGTCTGTATTTTTTTCAAAAATATTATGTATGTTTGTTGTTATTTCTTTAGGCAAAGTCCCAATAATCCACCTTTGGCTAATAGGGCTATTGGCCATGACTATAGAGGGGGGGGGGGGGGGTAGTAGGTTTGTTGGGTGCATAGTGGTAGGAGGTTAAACCAACAGGTATACCCCTATGATGCACAATAGGTAAGTAATTAGGTAGATAGGTGTTTCAACCCCATGGCTACCTTAGTGCCCATGAAGGCTTCATAACCACTATAGCTTCTATGGGGTTAATACAATACTGTTGGGGTTATTTTCTAGTTGACCAAGTGGGCATGTTGAGTACCCTGGACTGTGAACACCTCCCACCACAGTTATGTTCTCAGAGAAAAAAAAGAATTTAGAGTATATCGAGTATGGGGCTGATATAAATGTTACCAAAGTAGGACACTTGCCATGGAGCTTTGGCCTTCGGATGAAATTCCATTGAAAGTTGCCTTTTAGCCTGGGTCCCCTTATATATAATTTAGGGAAGAGGGCTTTCCCCCCCACATTTGTGTACTGCGAATATGGGCCTAAGACCTCCTAAAAAAGTGCCTCTACCATAAATTTATTCATCAGAGAATACTAGGTTCAATTCTACCTCAGCAGTTAGCACCACTTCAAACTGTTCCCATGAATATTCCTTGAGAGAAAACTGTTGTTGTTTCCCAGCCTACCAGTTCTGATACTAGTGGTGATTATAATATAGGAGTAGTACCAACCACTGCTGACCCTGATACCTTTCCTTCAAGAAGGAATGTGAAACCCCCTGTATAACTCATCTTTGAGTTAGGAAGTTCCTCTTCAGATCTTTGTTAAATTATCTAGTTCATTAAGTAAATCAAGATAGAGAATTTTAAAAGAAAAATGTGTTTAAAGGTTCTGTATGTTTCACTAATTATCTTGTAGATTATGTTCTGATAAATTATGTATATAAAGTTAGTCATGTACCTACTGCTATCTTAATATATAAAATTGAAATTTGTGAGGTTGGTGCTAGATGTGGTGAATCTGATTGGTCCTCAGCCTCTGGCCTATCAGATTGGTGGCTCTATGACATCACCCAACTGCCACTCTCTTCTTCTCCTCACCCGCAGCTCACCTTCCCCCTCGGCCTCACCCAACTGACACACACACACAAACACACACACCTCTTCACCCAGCTCACCTCCCCGCCGCCCCCCCCCCATCACCCTCCCAGCTCACCTCCCCCCAGGGAATCCACCAGGCTCACCCGAGCCCCGGCCAGCAGCAGCATGCAGGTAGTGTGGAACCGAAGCTGCCTCTCCCCCACCACACCGTTTCTCAGCAGCGCCTCACCTCCCCTCCTGCCGCCGACACAGCTCCGCGCGGGGGAGGGGGAACCACCACCAACGACAACACCCGCCTCTGCCCCACCCCCCCCACCCTCTCTCAGCAGCGCCTCACCTGCGCCTCACCTCCTCCCCACTCGCTGCCGACACAGATGCACGCGGGGGAGGGGGAACCACCGCCGCCGCCGACACCCGCCTCTGCCTTACCACCCCCCACCCTCTCTCAGCAGCGCCTCACCTCCTCCCCACCCGCTGCTGACACAGATGCGGGGAGGGGGAAGGACAACACCACTGCAGCCGCCTCTGAGACAACCACCACCACCCCCCCTCTCAGCAGCGCCTCACCTGTCCACTCGCCGCCGACACTAGCACGCCACCGCCAGTCAGCAGAGGGGGGGAGGGAGCCTGGAGAGAGGGGGGGGAGAGGGAGTCAGGAGAGAGGGGGGGAGAAGGAGTAAAGAGAGGGGGGGAGAGGGAGTCAGGAGAGAGGGGGGGAGAGGGAGTCAGGAGAGAAGGTGGGGAAGCCCACACATAAATACATACTGACTGACACACACTGACTGACTGAGACACACTGACTGACTGACACACACACTCACTGACACACACACTCACTGACTGACACACACACTCACTGAATGACTGACACACACACTCACTGACTGACACACACACTCACTGACTGACTGACACACACACTCACTGACTCACACACTCACTAACTGACTGACTGACACACTGACTGACACACACTCACTGACTGACTGACACACACTCACTGACTGACTGACACACACTCACTGACTGACACACACTCACTGACTGATACACACTTCCCCCCTCAGTCAGCTCAGCTGCCAAACACACGGGGGGCACGGAGCTGTAAACAGGGGGGGGGGAACCGAGCTGTGAACGGGGGGGGAGGGCGGAAACAAAGCATTGAATGGGGGGGGGGGAATCAGAGCTGTGAACAGAGGGGGAGGGGGCGCAGCTCTGAACAGCTGTGAAGAGGGGGGGGAAGGGAGTTGAGATGGAGGATGGGGGAGCCAGAACATTACATCACGGGCAACGCCGGGTATATCAGCTAGTTAATATAATAAACTTCTTGAACGAAGAGACTTGTGTTTTATATATGATTTGCTGGGGCAATAAGACTGTCAACCAAGCAGAGTGTGTAGCCCCCTTCCCTTTTGAGACAGAGGGATATTATTATACCGTCTGAAGTGAAGCTTTAAACACAGTGTGCTTCTGCTGTGAATTATGTATGCTGATCACTGTACTACATTGTACAGCAACCAGACTGTCATGGATACAGTATGTTACAGATATAGCTGTAACACCTGTCCTCCCCCAGGGATAATTGCATACAACAGGCGTTTTGTTGCTAACCTGCAGGCTTACAGAAGGCCTGAGCCTCCACTCATAGGGAGCTTAGGGGTGCTGGTGCAGTACCTCAACCCGCGGGGGTCCCGGTGTAGACGGGATGGCTCCTTATGGGAACATATGTAGATATACAGCAAATAACCACATACACAATAATAATAAACCATAATTCTTTACCGCAGGGTCCCCCACAGATACACATCATACAATACAATCACAATATTACCGAATCCCTTCCTCCTATCCCAGGGAGCAGTTATAGCTAAGGATCCTAGTTGCACCCTATCCCTTGGGCACCTTAGAACCACAGATGTCTGCAAGGTATCCCCCAATGTATGTGTGAATGCAGCGCTACCCTCCCTTGTGTATTGGTGGTGCACATGGGTACCTTCCTGGTTACTCTCGGTTAACCAGGGAATCCTTCTGCAGAATGGAAAACCGCATCCATGATCCCACGATGCAGGGCCTCCCAACAATATCCCTTCTCGCCTTACGTCCGGCAGCCCCAAGGTTGTTCCTCCAGGCTTAGGGAATCATTCCCTGCAGTTTGTCCTGCTCCGTTGCTCTGCTTGTGATCAGGCTAATGGGAAAGTCCATGAAGTATGACCGTCCCTACCATTATACTTTGCTAGGGTGGCTCAGCGACTAACTCTGGCCTATGGGGCATTCTCTGGTCTAGTCCCAGGCAGCTTGACTGGCTCCCAGGACACAACCTTCTCTTCTGTGATCCCAGACAGCTCTGCCCTTGCAGTCTCCAGTCCCCTAGGATATCCTGTTCTCCAGAGGATATCCTGTCTCTCCAACCCCAACATGGCCATCTTGCCTCCGCATATCAAGGAGAATGTCCAGCTTCTCAGCCCTGCCAACCCCAACATGGCCGACGCACCTCCGCAGAACTTGCCTGCAGAGCTAAACCAACTCCCCCTTTAGGTGAGGAGGACTACCCTGCTACATAGCTATTCCCTATCAGAAACCTGCCATTTTCCTGGAATGTTTGTTTACTTTGGTGGACTCAGGGTGGGGTTAAAACGTATTCCCATTGGAAACTGTTGGCTTAACTGTGAGCATTCTCAGAAGAATCGGCCCATATTTACAATGGATTCATTTCCCACAAATCAAAAGGGATGGCAGGAAAATATTCCTTGTTTAAGACTTCCCCTGCCCTGCTTGAACCAATGAAAGGGTTTGTTACAAGATGGCGAGAACACGTTGGTATAGGAAGTAAAGGAGAGAGACCTTTAGTCTATTTTCAGCCCTGCATAGCATAGACGAAGTGAAAGAGCCGGAGCTACTGTTTGCACTACACAGTGAGAGCATCAAACTCTGAAGATACTATATGCACGCTGCTTTCCAAGCACCGCCAGATCCCATAGGAGCCGTACCGGTGTGGCCAGTGCAACAGGGACTGCCTGAACTGCGAGTGCCTGTCTTCTAATATAGTTAGGCCTCGGATATAGTACAGGCGTGCACGTTAGAGAGCGCATGACATCACGCGCACCTGTACTAGAAGCAATCCGTGGCCTGTAGGATTGCACGACAGGGTGTGTGGTGAGGGCGTGCCGGAGGCGTCCACGTAATGGGAGCAGTTCGCCCTCATTGGCTGAACCACGCACGTGACCAGACCGTCGCGCAGCAAAATAAACAAAATGTGGTCTCGCGAAGTATCGGCCACTCTGAAGCTCTCGTGCATGCGTGCTCTACGGCCGTGCGCATTACCGTATTGCCTTTTGTTTTTGGCTCGCGCCTTCGCTCATACTATGGACGCGGGCTTAGGTAGATTAGACTGTATTTGCTACATCCACCTGCGACCCATGGGTTCTTCCTGGAAACCTACCTGCATTACCAGAACTTGGACTAAGCCATGAAAAAAGGATTGCATCTATTTGCGTAGGGAATTTTGAATAAAAGTTGTTACAGCCAAGGAAACATACCTAAGGTAATTAGAAATAGGATTGCAATTTATCGGGGTCTGCATTCAGCAAATTCTTTATTTTTTTAACACCAGGAATATTATTATTTTTTAATAAAATTGACATACAGTATTGACAAGGGTCATTGAAATTCAAGGAGTATTAAAGTGCACTTAATAAATAATGGATATTGGTTATACACAGCATTGCTGATGTTCATTTTATGGATGTTGCTGATGCTGAGTTGGAAAATGTGATGTTATACATGTTGATTCATCTGTATTGTTCATTTTCTACTGAACCTTGCTTGCCTGAATAAAACTATTGATTTTGGTAACTGTGAAGCTAGCTATATTTCTACTATAATATATTTAAAAATCAGTATACAGGAGGATCAGGAAGGAGCATAGGTCGGCTAATGGTTTTGTAAAACCCCATAAAAAAAGTATAAATAAACAGCAAGGTATAGCGTAACACGTCAGGCAAATAAGATGCCTTTACTCACCTAGGGATATGGCTTGACGGGACATGGGTTTTCTTTTCAGAAATTACATTGTATGATCTGATTATCATATTCCGATAATCCTTACATTCTAAGTAATTATTTAATTGTTGTTGTTGTTATTATTATTATTATTATGATCAGTATTATAGAAGATCTCAATGAATATAAAATTATTGTATCCATTGCACTTAAATACACAATACACTGCGCAGTTTAGCCAATGAGGGCAAACCACTCGTGATATTATGGCCACGCCTCCGCCACGCCTCCCCATCACGCACATCATACAAATCCCACAGGCCACGGATTGCTCAAACTACAGGCGCGCGTCACGCCATGCACTCCGTTGCGGGCGCCTACTATATCCGAGGCTTAATGGAACAACACCTGGGCTGTAGCTGATATTCCAGGAACACGTGGTGCTGGGGATCTTCCATGGAGGGGGGCTGAGCGAGTGTCTGGACAGTTAATCCCATCGGGACCGAATGCTGCACAGGGATGAGCAGTGGCTTTTATTACAAGTTGTTGTTATATAAAGAATTTCACATATTTATACGCTCCTCTTCTGCGCTCTCTTCTTTTATTAGGTATACCTGAGAAACTGCATGTCTGTAATGGAGTGCTCACCACAAACAAGGCGTGACCGCGAGGCCAAGGTGGGGATTTGATATAACACCAACCCACAGCCACATGGGCACGTCTGGAGTGTAGATTAGTCGAGGTAGCCCGGTCAGGGTAAGAGAGGTCTGGATGGTCAGTAATACTTGCTGAGGTCGGTGTTGGAGAGTAGCGGATCGTAGGAAGTACTTAGCCGTGGTCTGGATTGGAGAGAGGTAGATCGTCGTGGTACTTTGCCGAGGTCAGTAGTGGAGATGTGCGATTGGTCGTACATAGCCAAGGTCAGGAGAACATAAGAGCGGAGTCCGGAAGAGTATCCAAGATCAGGAACAAGGAGCAGGACAAGACTGAGGAGGCAAGACAGTAGTGAACACTTTGCTAGGTTTATGCTCAGCCAAATTGCCAGTGTGGCAGCTGAGCATATAAAGGGAGATTGTCCAATGAGGAGGATGCATACTCATGAGTATGCCTCGCTGTGGTTGGCTGGCGAGATAGCACAGGTGTATACACAGGCAGAGGAATCAGCAACAGGTGTAGTAAAGGCAGAGGAGCAAGAAAGGCTCTGCGCATGTGTGAGAGTGCTGCACATAGCGGGTGCGCGCTGCGTGACGGTGGCATCACCGCGCGAGCGTAGACTGGGGGCGGGGCCAGTGGGACGGCATTTAGTGCAGAGTGTGGTCCGCGCGCGCCCCTAGATGGGATGCTGGTATTCGTCGGGAGGCGAGATGTGCTGCAGGAGAAGCAGAACACCCAGTCGCGGGTTGGGGTAAGCGAGGAGCGTGCCGATGATCACAGATCCTTACAATGTCAGGCTGTTAAGCTGCCATACTTACTGGGAAATATGGCTTGTACTTCAGAAGCTACAGGGCATTGCCCTATTACCTATATGGTAACCCTTAAATGGAATGGGCAAAACCTGTATAGAAAAGTTTGTCAATATTATGGGTGTCTTATGTCCTGTCCCACTATTTCCCTTTCACCTCTTAAAGCAACAGCCACCAGACCCCCAATATCTTCCCCGGTGCAACGTCCCCACCCACAAAAGATACCTCTTCTCTGTAAAGAGGCCCACAGCTTGTAAAGTTCAAGGTGGATGGTGTTGGATTGAGGGTGATGACGTCGCGGTATGAGAGATTACAGATCCAACGGGATGAAAACTTCTAAAGTTAAGTAAAATATTGAATGTATGTAAATGTACTTTTTCGGGTTTTTTCATTGTATTTATTTATTTTTATGTTTTCATTGCCCATTGACTGATAATGTATTAATCTGTATAGTACAGATAAATATAGTGACAGACAATGCATTTTTTTGGCAAATGCTTGTTTTGAATTGATTATATTTTTTCTATTTGTTTTTATTGTTTGGATTCAATTGTTTGGAATTTGGATGCCTTGTTTTTGTACATTTTAGGATTGCTTAGCTTTTTAAATTAATTATTTGTTTAGTTGGCTTCTGGTTTAAATGAATTAATTGTTTTGTTGGCTAGTGTTTAAAATTAAGTCATTGTTTTGTTGGTTAGTGCTTTTATTTATTAAATTGATTGGTTGGCTAGTGCTTTTATTTATTTAATTGGTTGGCTAGTGCTTTTATTTCTTGAATTGGGGTGCTTGTGTATATCTTTTATTATTATGTATTTTTGGCATTCCTGCTTTTTTATTAGGGTGACCATTGAGTGCTATAGTGGCTTATCATGCCAATATTATATGGGTATGATGTACCACTATGCCAATCAATGGGTACAGGGTAGGTATAGTGGGCCCGGGGTGGGTTGTTAGGCCTCTCTGGTGGGTAGGGGAGGGTGGGTTAACCCCTTAATTACTATAGCGGTTATTAACCGCTAAGGTGATTAAGGGGTTAGAGGCCATTAAATTGTATTTTTTTTGTATTTCTTGTGTTCTTGCTGGCATCGGAGGACATGGACCTGGAGTATGCTGATGAAGACACCCTTCATGATGGCAGGGGTAAGTAGAAAGTTTTATTTACTTTATTTAAGCTGGCTGGCTAATGTTTGATTTTATAATGGGCAAATGAGCTATTATGCCAAAATAGGTGAATACAATAGGCGCTAACACCCTAAACAGTGCTAACTAATCAAACAATTAAATTGTGACTTAAAGTGATAATAGTGCAAAAATATATAAGCAAGTGCAAAGAACAATATTAAAGTGTCACCCCCTGCTTCTACCCTTCGGTGGGGTTGTCTTCACTCTTCCCCAAAATGTAGAACTGTTTTCTCATGATCCAGGGGGAGCATGGGGGATATAAACACACAAAAAGAAATTCTAAGTGCAGATGTACAAAATTAATAGGAATATTCCCTAATGAATCTTGGCTCCTATGTGCAGCCTACTCACAGGAAGGTAATGGTTTTCAAGCAGGAATGGCAGTGGGTGGACTGTGGACAACAGTATTGCAGAATGGCCTCTTCACTTGGAGAATACGACCTCAGCAAGGAGAGTACGCACATAGCACAGATCAGATAATTCAAAACACTTTATAAAACTCCTTAAAAATGCACACTTACAGTGTTGCCAAATAAAAACAGCATGTAAAGCTTTAGTGTGACAACTGGGAGATATATGTCGCCTCTCACCACACCAACTCTGACGGGAACTCCGACTGGACCCCACGAGGGTACGTTGGAAACGCCGCTCCGTCGCCGGTCCCTGGATGTTCCGGCTCGGCTGTTGCGGTGCATACAGGGGCGCCTTCCTCCGCAGTCACGTCACAATTGGGCGGTACCACTCGACGTGTTTTGCTAATCGGTGATTCGGCTTCCTCAGGAGTACTTATTAACCGTTAAGGTGATTAAGGAGTTAGAGGCCATTACATTGTATTTTTTTTTGTATTTTTTGTGTTCTTGCTGGCATCGGAGGACATGGACCTGGAGAATGCTGATGAAGACACCATTCATGATGGCAGGGGTAAGTAGAAAGTTTTATTTACTTTATTTAAGCTGGCTGGCTAATGTTCGATTTTATAATGGGCAAATGAGCTATTATCCATAGCTGGATACTAGTTATTTTGCCCATTACAGTACTGTATTTGTTGGGGCTGGGATGTATTTATTTCAATGTTTTGCAAAACAAATTTGGGCCACAGGATTGGTATCACAGGCCAGCGGGGACCCGCGGGACAACCTGAGGGCTCACAGACACCCACGGGACCACCTGAGGACCCCCTGACACCCAAGGGGACAACCCGAGAGCCCCCAGACACCTGCAGGGACCTCCTGAGGATTCCCTTGTCATCCATGGGGACAACCCAAAGGCCAACAGACACCTGCGGGGACACCTGAGGACTCCCGGACACAGCGGCCTCTGGTATCAATCATGAGGAGGTGGGTATTTGTTTTTATTGTGGGTAGCAGGGGTGGGTGAAGGGGGTATTTGGCCCTTTGTTGTTAGCGGGAGGGGTTAAACCCTTCATTGCCTTAGCGGTTAGCCGCTATGGTAATGAAGTTGACTGTAAATGTATTTTTATTGCATGGGATTCATGCCGGGTGTCTAGGGTGCTGATATTAATGGACATCAGCTCCGAAGACATCCGGCATCAATCCGATGCAGAAAAAAAGCATTTTTATTTCTGTCCTGTATCGCTGCCTCTCAGCAGCTTCTCACCAGCCTCATGCCAACTTTCCTGGCGTGAAGATTTTGGGAGAAATTCGCCAGTCTAGAGTCGAGATTCGCCTCTAACCTAGTCGCGGCTACTAGAATTGCACGAGTTTCAAAACCTGACGCTCACTCTGGGGTTTTTTTTGAAGGCTCACAAATTTGGCGATTCATTCCTTTATCGCCTACTTATCAAGGCTTACAGAATAGCAGTAGGCATTTTGGCCGATAAGTGCTCAATAAGTGGCTTATGAACATAGGATAGCATAGGCCCCTAAGTGGCTGATATGCCTGAATTTCGCAGACTGGCACGGTGCAAATAAGTAAAATTATTACTTTAGAGACATTAACTCTAAATGTTAAGGAAGCCGATTACTAAAAAAAAATCATCTGCTACATGGTGCTGCCCCTTTAAAGGGGCAATCCCTCCTAGGACCAAATTGAACTAATTCCAGTGACATGTTTAAGGTGTGTCATCTGGTTGATTAATACATTTTTTACCCAAATCTGACACCTTTAATGTTTTGACCTTCACTTTGGAAGGAGCATAAATAGAGGTGCAGCCTCAGGTCTAAGTATAGGTCCCCACACTATAGCGTGCGCTGCAGGGACAAGAACGCCCCTTAATGGGGCCAGGCCCGCTACCTACCTTGGCCGCTGTGTGCCCAGATTTTTCTGAAGACAGAAACTGTGTTCAGGACTTGTGGAGTGTTGGCCACGCACCCCTATGGCTCAGCCAATAAGGGCAAACCTGCCAGGTGACATCATGGCCACGCCCCCACCACGCCCCTGTCACACCCCCACACCCTCCCTCCCCCGTCTTTCCCCCTGCAGCTCTGCACAGACCGGGAACAGAGCTGCACACGCCGCCAGCCTGGCAGGCGCGAGTGTAGAGCTGACACCGGCGCCGTAGCCTTAGCCATTGTGTTCTTGTGTTTGGCTTGGTGGGGGTGACTGGGTGGCTGCTGCAAATATTTTATTATATAATATGTACTGCTGCGGCCGAGTTTATTTGAGCATTTGCCCGGTCTCGGCCGCAGCAGTAACCAGGCGCGCGACGGGATGTGCCAGGCGCGCGCCGAAGCCGTGGAGGAGCGCCCTCCGATCGGGGCTTTCTCCCTCCGCTCGCCGGGTCCGCCGGGTCCCCCGGAACCCCCTGCCACCGTCCCCCACATCGCGGGACACCAGGGCTCCCTCGGGGAGCCCTGGACGTGCGTGCAGGGGGCGCAGGCACCCGATGACGCGTGACCGCGCGTCAATGATGCGCGGCACGCCAAGGGAGTGCGGCTAGCATGCCGGGGCATCCCCAGGCTTGCGGAGCTAGCCGCACTCAAATAAAATGTGCCGCCTCTGTACTTAATAAATAATACTAGTAGTGACTGACCTCTCACTGGGGTGGATCCTATGATGTCCGATACACTATTTCTAATAACGACTGTTACTGAATTAGGTAACGTCCGGTATTTCCCTCAGTTTAACGGGTATCCACAAAGCTAATGATATGCAAAACTAATGGCTGTTAGTAAAAGTAGCAGCGTTATTAAAAATTATTTGAGTTGTGCAGACACGTGTAAACTAACATGCGCATTGGCAAAACTTTAATGCGTGTTAATGTTAATGCGTTACGCATGTGTGTTAACTAAAGCTAATGTCATTATTATTAGAAAATAGATAACTTTTAAATGTTTTAACTTTTTAAAAATGTATTTGTATTCTCCTTCCATCAGTTATTTGAATTGTACATTATTAAAAGTTCATTATTACTGTAGTTGTTATTGGAGAGGTTCATCAAGAGTGCTTTTAACAGGGATTCTTTTGTATCTCTATCTATGTTCTTTAGAATATTACACCCATACTTAATACAGTCAAGATTACATACCATTTCAGGTCAGATGAACATATCCTACATTCCCTTTAGTCACTAAAAACTATAACATAGTTTATGATGTGTTTCAGACATTTATATGATCCCACATATATATCATTGTAGGACGGGGAGTGCAATCTTTTTTCCCTGTGCCCCCCTGCCGTCTGTCCCCTTCTCTTTGTGCCCCCCTGCTTACCTTGCTTCAGACGTCCTGGCACATGACCCCACAGTGTCATTCGATGCCGCGTTGCCATGGCGTCGTGTTACCAGGAGCGTCTGAAACAAGGTAAGTAGAAGTTTGCAGAGGCCCTGCAGCTCCCCCGGCATTCATTTAAACATATTCGGGAAGCGTGCGGGGGCTTTTGTAAACCCTGCGCCCCCCGCAGTGAGTCTCGCACCCCCCACTTTGTGCACCGCTGTTGTAGGACACGTGTAACTTTTTGTAATGAAGGGTTTAAGTCCTTGTGATGGAGTGGCCTGTAGGTGAGGTCAGATCAGATTCAACACATGCATTTTTGGGGTAAACCAAACTTTGAGTTGTTTTATTTTCCACAAAACAACATCGCTACTGCCCCTTTAAGGTAAAACACAAAATCATAAAATAAATACCTATTTCCATTAGGGAAAATAACTACAATTTGCTGCAGCCCTTTCTAACTACAGCTGGCCAACTAAACTGGTTACCAACTCCAAAACATATAAATAATATTAACAAGACAAGGGAACAATGTGTACAGTCTTATCTGATTGATGCTGGTCCGGCATCTCCGATTTCTCCAGCGGCGAGCTTTGAAGTCTGGCTGCTCCCAATAAGTTCTTCTTGTACAGGCTTCTCTACTGGGTGAGGCTGTGGGTTCCTCACTGTTACCAGGCAAAATCTTCTGGTCAACCAGCCTGAATCCATGGGGGCGGGTGTTCTATGATCTGTGATCCTCTCACAGACTCCAAACAAGGACAGTGCCAGGTTCTCATTTCCTGCCTTTTATACCTGTTCAATCAGGAATTTCATATATCACCTGCAGGAAACCAGACACCAGTGCTGTTTCCTGCCCTGTATAGGGAGTTTAACCCCTGGACTCCCTTACAGTCCTATACTCAGTACATTGCTTGTAGACTATTCCCAGAAATAACGCTATGATGATGATGATTTGGATGTGAGCGTTATTTCCATGCAAGAACATAAACAGAGGTTTGAGAATATGCGATGTTAGGTAAACAGCTCATTAGTATCTGATTTGCATATAAGTAAGACTAATGGACATTAAATATTTTTCTCCTTAACGTGAGGGCATTATAATGCAAATTACCTTTGTTGATACGACTGTTGATAAATGGTAGTATCATAATCATAAAACATTTAATCGACTTCTGACAATGCCAGGCTATCAAGGATGGTTCATTGGTCAGAGCAGCGTCTCCAACCCAGGAGGATCCTGATGCAGCCAGGATAAACCTCATAGGCAACTCTTCTTATGGTCTCACACTCCAAACATCATACCAGAGAGAGTATATCTGGAGTTTATTGGGCACACCATAGATATTACAGGTTCCATTCCCTGAAGGCAGTACCCAGGGCTTGAGGCTCTGACCACCCCCCCTCAGCATACCTTACCCCCTAACCGGACAAGGCCTCAGCCCACTTCTGTCCAGGAGAGACTTACTTCTGTGTCCTCATAGCAGGGAAGCACAGAATCCTTGCTCTAACCTCTAGAGGGAAATCCCTTCCTTCCAGAGAAGTGGCTTGTAAGCCGGCCTCCTATCAGTTATAGTCCCCCCTTGTAATACCAGGCTACTCCTGAACTTTATTAGGTAACACACATATAACAATATAACCACACCCTGTAGGATTTGCTCCCAACACTGCCCCCTCTTTACTGGGACTTAAATTGCTAGAGAGGCCAGAGAATTAATACTCCAAGGGGACTTATAAATGTATTACCAGGATATATAGATAGAGACTGAGATAGGAGATTTTACTTCTGTGTATGTACCACAGTTTACCAGTGTTATATAGTTTGTTAATACTGTAAAGTAACTAGCCTTTAGTACTATTATACAGTAAATACCAGTGTCCACAGCCCACACGCACAGCCCACCCCACCCATTAATATCACAATAGTATAACTAATAATAACTTTATACCATTGCAATAGTATAATTGATAAAAATAAGAAAGCAAATAACAAGTTGTGTTATGTTTTTAATTACTACTTTACACGGCCTGCGTTAGATCATTAGCGATTGACGGATTATGTGCATAGGTTTTTTGCTTAATGCATGATATATATACACATTTTAATACTACTACTAGCAGTAATATTTATACTACAACTGGTAGCAACTAGTGGAGTGGGTGCTGGTAGAGTGGCGGGTGGGGAGGACGACTGTGTTGCCAGCCAGACTGTAGTCTGTAAATTAGAATAAGTTCAAGACAGTCAGCGTCTGTAGCAGCAAGATGTTCCATAGACAGACTACTTTGTGCAGAGTTTTGAAGAATAGGCCCATACAGCTTCAGATGTCTTAGCAAAATTGCAGAAGGTGACTAACTCCCAGGGCACTAGAGGTTGGATCTGTTGCGATGGGTAACAGATCCAACTTCGTTGCTGTACTTAAACAAGGGAACATAATACACATATTTTTTTTGTACACATACTCAATTTAATCATCACTTGTTTCCTAGGTCACTGTAGGAATCTGCAGGGCATTTTGTCAGTTTCCGGAAAAAAATGTGCTCACTTTAGCAGATCCTACACAACCCGTATGGCTCTGTCTACGTTGTTGGAGCAAAACAACTTGCCTCGTTGTCACAAGCTCAAAATGGAGCTGCCTACACGTTGGAATTCCACCTTATACAGTATATGCTTGAGTGTCTCCATGAGCAGCAGAAGGCTGTAAATAATCATGTTATGAAGCATGCCACGCCTGGATGAGGCCTTTCTGCAGCCTAGACAGTGGCATCTGATGAGATATGTGTAGGCTGCTGAGGCCCTTTTGAGGAAGCCACCGCTCATGTGATGATTCTGGCATCAGAGGGAGGGCCCAAGGACATACAGTACTTATTTTGGTTTGGTTCTCAAATATATATCTGCAAAAAACTCTCTCTTTTGAGTGTTATCTGTGTGAATACTGACCATTGCCGTATAGTCTAGTAGCACTAAGTGATGCTGAATGACTCGGAAGTAATTCAGTAACAATAAATTTAAAAAACACTCAACTGGTCAAAGAGGCTGACTGTCTGAGATAAACTTAATTTAGCTAAGCTTTGTGGCCACAGACTAACAAGGACTTGTCACTGCCATTGGCTTGTTGGGTCCACCCACCACAACCATCACCCTCATCATTATTTTCTCATTGCTGAAACGTGAAAATATGGCATCATATTTATATTTTATTTTGACCATCTTGTGGGAGCCCAAAATAGTATGTAAGCTAGTGCCACACAACAACAACAAGATTTGAAATGGCAATTGGCACTGCAAGACGGTCAGACACCAGTGTATCATCTGGGTTGGCACAGTGCTTGGCTTGTTGAATGTATTTATAAAGAACTAGTTACTGTTCAATCTTTCGGTTACAAACGTGTGAAGGGTGGGGGGGAGGGGGGGAGGTTGGTCCAAGAAGGGCATAGACCTTTTATCTTTTTATTTTGTTCCCACATATATCCCTGTAAAATCATTATTTTGTGCGAGTGTTATCTGTGTGAATCACTGTCACATGGTCTAGTAGCACTGCATGATGAAGAATGACTCTGAAGGAGTAATTCAGTAACAAAAGGTAAATAAGATAACACAACTGGTCAGAGAGGCTGACTGTCTCTCTGAGATAAACTTTGCTGCTGCTGAAGATTTAGCCACTCACTGATGACACTGTCACTACACTTCAAGAGTGCCAGTAGCCAATTGTGTCCAGTGACGTCCACCCACCAGTGCCACTACCACCATCATTATTATCTCATTGCCAAAACTTGAAAAGTGCATTATCAAATATATATATTTTTTATTTCCCATTATCATTATATGTCATGCAGAGAGGCCCAGCAGATTGTCAGAGCATGAAAACAGCATGGAGGAATGAGCACCGTCAGAGGGAACCACAACAGTTTCAGCTAAAAGTGGTACCAAAGCATTTTGCGAAGTACAAGCCTGCTACACTTATTTGCATTAATAAGCTCCAATGTAGTGCTGGCACAATCACACAGGCATTGATACCCAGGATTGGGTGGCCACAGCCTCAGACACTGACATACACCCCTGCCGCGTTTATGAGGAATGTTATGTTTATATTTTATAATATGAATGTACGGATCCTTTTCAAATGGCCTTAAGGTACCTAAGGTTTATCTATACTTGCTATATAAAAATGGTTATATTACAAACATCATTGTAGCTTGTCTCCTGATGTCTGACCTAATGCCACGTGTAGCATACCGCCAAGAATAGACTCAGGCTCTGGTATCAATCTGGGGCCAGGATAAAGAGGGGTTACATGTTTTTTTGGTGATCAAGCTATTAATCCTCAGATCTACAGGTACTTTTTAGAGATGAGGATGCGATCTCCCCTAAAAAATTAGAAGGAATTGTATTACTTAGCTACTATGTCATAGTGATCTCCCATAGAAAAATTAGCTTGTTTCATAGTGCTCAGTGCTCAGTGCTCACTGCTAGTTGATCAACGCATGTTATCGGCATATAACTTATGAAGTTCTTGGAGATGCTGAAGCTAATCCCTCTCAGATTCACTGTGTGATGATTCCACTTCTTCACTTACAGCTATATAGATGCTCTTGGGGATGGCTCTCCTACAATGACCTAGCACTGGATCCTCACGTCTGGAGAAAGATAAGGATGCAGAGTTTTGCCAATGCCACCTGTCCCAGAGGTCACAGTGATTGCTCTGCAGATGTAGCTCCAGAGCAGTCATCCCCACAACCTGATGATGCTTCTTCTGCCCCCATCTAGAGCAGAAAGAGCAGCAGTAGATGCGCTTGGCGTAGTATAGTCAAGGGTTCAGGCTGAAATCAGATCCAAACCCGATCATGTCGGATAACAGGCTAGATCTGGGCCCTGCTCCAGCAACTCTGACACCGGCCTGACCTGCACGCAAAGCATGCTGCTGCATTTCCTGCACGCACACCTGTACAAATAACAAATGGGCTTGGGCAGGGGTAGCATTAACAATCTCAGTCACTGCAGATATAGAATTAACTGGGGTCAATTAGATGACACAGGAAATAGCTGCTGACTCGTACTGAGAAAGGTGACCTGAGAGAAAAAGCAACTGGTATATGCACTGCTACTCTTGCTGTTCTAACTGCACTGCTAACTGAGCCTGTTGACAAATCCCCCCTCAATGTCACAGGAGAAGAACCCCTCCTGCCCCTGCAACCACTCTCCATTACAAAAACCCTCAAAAATCAAAGAAAAAAAATCAAAGCGATTTTTTTTTTTTTAAACATTCATACGTGAATCGAATGTTGAAACATATGGCTAAAAAATTTTATACAAATTTACTGGCGCATGTTATGCCATTTGCAGAACTGGTGGGAAAAGCGAAAATGACAGTGGTTTTAGGAGCATTTGACTCAATTTTTATTGTCTAATCCATCTGCAAAAATTTTGTTCGAATTCGAAGTTTGTTGAAAAGAATTTGCGGCTCTAATTTTGACATTCGCTTATCTGTACTGACTATGTGGGATTGCACTTTTATAATGGATTATCTCTTGGTGTTTGGCAAGTATTGTACATTCTTACTTCAATGTCGAAAAGTTGATTTTGTAATTTTCTTTTACACATTTACAGAATCAAACCAGGATTGTAAAGGATGAGCGGCTTTGAAACTGATACAGTGACTTTCTCATGGTCACACAGACAGCAGACACTGTCATTTGAATCAGGATTACGCGCTTCAAAGGCGGTGTTCTTAACACTAAGTTGCTCCTTTATCCCTTTAGTTCAAGGTGTGGCTTCACCTGTAATGCTGCAATACCACTTTTCAACATATGTTATATTTGCAGTAAACTCAAACACCTTATGTAACATTGTAATGTTGGTTCGAAGATATAACTGAAAATAAGAAATACTTTAAAGTAAGTCTAAACTAGTTCCTGCTTCTCTCAGGGTGTAATAAGGAGGTGATTCTACATTTCTGTACAAAACGCTGCTGCAATTATTAAGATAATGTGATTAACACTGCTATAATGCATTTCTTCGAACAGGTGGCTATTATTTCTTATACACAGTATATCCCTACTGCTGGATTTTACTGTGAAGCATATAATCAGGATACAGTACATGTTCTATGTGCGCTCACCATCTCCATTTTTGCATACAAATGAAAGTTGATAGCAATTGGCAAAAACAAGAAATGCTAATAAATAAATAAAATGTACCTCGAGGAGACACTCACAACTATGAAAAAAGTGATTGCCAGCTTACACTCCTCACTCTGCCACCCCCACTCCTCTATTCACCACTCCTCTCTCTGTCACAACCACTCATACTCCTCCCATGCTCACTCCCCTCCTCCCTCTCAGTCACACCCAAACAGACAACAGTAATAAAAAATAAGAAAAACACCAAACAGTAACACACACACACACACACACACACACACACACACACACACACACACACACACACACACACACACACACACACACACACACACACACACACACACACACACACACACACACACACACACACACGAAACACACTCCAGTAAAAATCTATCAAACTCTTAAGGTCAATAAATATTAATAAACAAACCAGAAGCACAAAAGACAACTAACTCAGTAATCACAATAGAACTCAAACAAAATCTCTCCCTCTCTCCCCACAACACTGACACATGCTTCCTAAAATGTCTATTTAATGTAGTGTGGCTTATGTATGATCTCGCGACTGTATGAATCCAAACAAAGTACAATTTGCATGGTATGTCACATTTTAATAAACGCAATGTAATATTTATTTATTAAAATGTTTTACCAGGAAGTAATACATTGAGAGTTACCTCTCGTTTTCAAGTATGTCCTCGGCACAGAGTTATAAAAATACATGGTTACATTAAAAGAACAAGGTTATACAGTCAATTCACAGACATTTCATTTAATAGATGCGATTTGTGTTATAGAATAAAGGAAAATGTAAATTTTGTTTCTTGACTCATTGCCTCATAAATACAATATTGCAGCTACTTGAATAGGCCCCTAAAACATCTCCATCAGCTGATACATTTAGCAACAAAGGACTGCTGTATTTTTGTTTTGTTTTGTTACTCAGAGACCACCCTCAGAAGGAAAATGTCATCCTGTATTTACAATATCAATGATAAAATCCCTTTGCATTTCAAGGTGAGGTAAAAATCAGAATGCAGTAAAATGTAAGTTATAAATCTTTGTTCAGAAATAATGAATGGCGGGCTAAGGACAAGCTGATAAATCAGGTCAACCACAATTATTTGATCTTGAGTATGTCAGAGCCGTAAACAGACTAGTGACCATAAATAACCCATGCAGTGCTGTGCTTCATACTTATAACCATCTTCTGAAGTGCTGCTGTAGAAATAAATCACGAGTATACACAGACATATACTTGGAACTATATCTATCTATCTGGATATAAAGAAGGCTAGGATATCAGAAATAGCATGACAGGCATATTGTTTGCTGTTCTGATAATTATCTTCTATTAAATGCTCCAATTCCATTGAAACAGCTTATAGGGATTGCAGTACAGGCCACTTTTCCTTTGCCAGGTGCAGCAACCTTAAACATGAGCACAATTAGTAGCCTGCAAAGCCTATCCTCACTGTCCTATCCATCTAGCAGAAGATTGTGAGGACACGGAGAGTGAAGCTAAAAATAAATAACAGCTTTCAGTGGATGATTTAGAACCACGACTGACAGACACTCTCATGATTTAGTAGTAGGCCTGTACTCCATCTGAAATTACAGACAAAATATATCACTAGTTGTAAGAAGGTGGAAGTTCTTTAATACTGTGATATTATAAAATGTTCACTTTTGATGTTATGAAACAATAATGTTGATATAAATGTTGGGCACAATAATAAAATAGAAAACAAGAAACATGCAATTGCCTAACCCCTGGGTTGCACAATGATAATTGTTAAGAATATTCTTCAAGTCAAACTATCAGTTATAAATAAGTTTAACAGAAACTGGACTTATCCATTCTGACCCAGATTTACAAAGCATTAGGGGCACATTTGTCACGGTGGAGGTTATCGCACCCGTTCCGGTTTTAATTCTCACATACTTGAATGGGACTTATCGCCAGAATGGGTGCGATAACCCATAGAACCCGGGCCTGCGGGTGCTCTTCAGTTGTATTTGTCGAGTGCTACCATGCAATGTATAGGTTTTGTCACTGAGACTGCACTTTCTGGAAGCCAGTGGAGCACATGTATCAAGGCAAAAGTGGCGCCATTTGGGGAAAAAACAAACCAGACCATAGGGCCTGTGCACTAAGCGCCAGGAAAAAACCATCGCTGGGCTGCAGGAAGCCCAGAATACCTGTGTTAGCAACATTTGCAAAACTGGCGAGTAGCCGGCGAGGTGAAGATCACCTCTCTGAAAGGGCTCACCCGGCGAGTTCTTTCTGCTGCAGAGAGAGAGAGAGACGCTTCTTCCTGCGGAAATCTCGGCAGAGATCAAACATCTTTCATATAAAATGTAATAATAGTGTATTGTAGCAAGGGGTCTCCGGAGCAGAACCTCCTTGATTTGAGGTCCGGGGACCCTCTGCTTCCCAAGATACAGGCCCCATTATTTATTTTTTTAATTTTTTTTTTAGCATGTTCTTGTATTGCGTTGCTAGTTTTATGCAGCGCTTTACAGATACATTTTGCAGTCACAGGTCCCTGCCCCGTGGAGCTTAAAATCTATTTTTGGTGCATGAGGCACCAAAAAATACATGGTTACATGGGGTGCCAGTATCTCCTATGCATTTTATTCCCATGGTCACGTGACACGGGACATTTAAATGCATAGGAGAAACCGGCACCCCATAACGGGGCCTGTATCTCGGGAAGCAGGGGGTCCCGGACCTCAAATCAATGCGGTTCTGCTCCGGAGAACCCCTGCTCTAGTCTTAAAACCCAAATAAAAAATTGAACAAATTCATTACCGTAGCGGCTATAAGCTATGGTAATGAAGCTGTTTTAATGTAATTTTTATTACTAGTGGGCGGGAGCAGGGGGTCTCCTGAGATGAACCGCATTGATTTCAGCCTCAGGGACCTCCTGATTCCTAAGTTACAGGCCCAAATATGGGGTGCCGGTATCTCCTCCAGTATTTAAATCCTACGGTCACGTGACGATTTAAAAATGGCGGCGATACTGGCACCTGATGCCCCATACCGGGGACTGTAACTCGGGAAGCAGGGGTCCCTGAGCCAAAAATCAAAGCGGTTCAGCTCCCGCACACTATTAATAAAGTTTACATTAAAGCAGCTTCATTACCTTAGTGGCTAGACGCTATGGGAATGAAGGGGTTAAGGCACAAAGGCAGGTTTATTGGGGCAATTGGCACCAATAAACAATGCAATGTGTACTACCCAAAAAACGCATTTTTAGGCAAAAGCGTTTTTTCTATTGACTGTTGTTTTTTATACAGGAGGGCCCCGGTTATACGGCGGGTTCCGTTCCAGGGGCCCGCCGTATAGTGAAAATCGCCGGAAAGCGGATCCAGCGATTTTCAGGTCTATGCATGCGCAAACCGGCATTTTTGCCATTCTGCGCATGCGCAACCTACGGTCTGCGCGCGTAAACTACGGTCTGCGCAAGCGCGCCGGGCGCAACTGCCCGTTCTGCGCATGCGCGTTTTACGATCCAACATGGCGGCCCCTTTCTCGGTGCCGACGTAACGGCGGATCGTCGAAAAGCGGTGCGCCGAGAAGCGGGGCCCTGCTATATTTCTGTTTATTGTTTGGCTTAAATTTTTTGTCATTTGGATGGCTTGTTTTTATTTCATTTTCCTATTGTTAGCGTTTTATTTAATTATTTATTTTGCTACTGGTTTTAATTGATGTGTTGCCTAGTGGTTTTATTAATTAATTTATTTGTTGGCTGGTGGTTTAAATTAATTAATTGTTTTGTTGGCTAGTGTTTTAAATTAATTAATTGATTTGTTGGCTAGTGCTTTTATTTCTTGAATTGGAGGTGCTTGTGTATATGTTTTATTACTGTGCATTTTTGGCCTTCATGCTTTTTTATTAGGGTGACCATTGACTGCTATAGTGTCTTATCATGCCCATATTATATGGGTATGATGTACCACTACGCCAATCAATGGGTACAGGGTGGGTATAGTGGTCCCGGGGTGGTTGTTAGGCCTCCCGGGTGGGTAGTGGGGGACGGGAGTTAACCCCTTAATTACTATAGCGGTTATCAACCGCTAAGTTGATTAAGGGGTTAGGGCCATTAAATTGTTTTTTTCTTGTATTATTTCTGGCAACGGAGGACATGGCCCTGTAGTATACCGATGAGGATGCCCTTCATGATGGCAGGGGTAAGTAGAAAGGTTTATTTATGCTGTCTGGCTAATGTTTTATTTTACATGGGCAAATGAGCTATTATCCATATCTGGATAATAGTTATTTTGCCCATTACTGTACTGTATGTGTTGGGGGTGGGGGTGTATTTATTGCAATGTATTTCCCAAAAATGTTTTGCTATAGGACACCTGCGGGGACCACCTGGAGGCTCCCAGACACACATGGGGACCACCCGAGGGCCCACAGACACCCACGGGGACTACCCGGGGACCCCTGTGGCACCCCCACACACCTATGAGGTGGAAAAAATATTGCAGAAAGGGGCTTTTATCACTGACTTTTTGGGGATTACTGAATTGCAGTAGGCTTTTTTTGGCAAAAGGCCTCACCTCAATAAGTGACTTATATGCGCTTAGTGCATAGGCCCCCCATATGTATCAAAGAAACAAATCTATTGAAATCAATAAGATTTTTTTATTGGATAGATTTTGTGCAGTGTGTTGTCCCAGAATGAAACTACTTCTGCATTGATGGATATACTCCTGTTTGTTTTGCTCATAAATAGTATTATATAAACATAAAATGCTAGAATTAGGTGGCTGTAGGACTTGTGAGATAATTCTACTGTATATCTGCCAAAGCAGTCGTTCAGTCTGTTTTTGGCCAAATATCTCCATAAGACTTTAATGGAGATTTTAATGGTAGACATAGAATAAGGCCCATAGACATTTTTGAGAAAAGAAAAAGAGATGATAAAATCAGAAGGCTTCTGTTAACTACTGTATGAATTAAAGCTGCAGACCAAGCAATATCCTACATGTGTTTTTTTTTAAATAAATCAGTTCTGTACTATGAGAAAATACTTGTAGCATTTAAAAAAAAAATTCTGAATGACATTTTTAATGTATTATAATGTAACAAACATTTTTTGTTTCTAAAGCAACCATTTACAAATTCACATCCCTTTTCTCTACTGAAACAGGCTCAGGCACACCCATTTTTTGAGCCCTGCCCTCTCTCTAGCAGTTCATTAATTGTGTCAAGTGACTGCCTGGTCACATGATCTTCCACACAGAACTTTGCATCTTTGGTCCTCTTTTGCTGCACTGACAGCCATTTTTTGAACCTGAGCTGAATTTTCAGTGATCGATCACAGGAGAACAGATCGATCGGCATCTTAGCTAATTAGTTATCATTGTATGGATTGTATTGATGCACATATTGAAGGGAAAATAAATGAATACATTTAAAAAAAAACTGCAGCTTGGACTGCTGCTTTAAAGTTTGTCATTATTTAAAAATAAGTAAAGGTTTCACCCAAGCATTATACCCACTTTGCCAGGTTTACAGTATAAAGCTTGCATACATTATGACTGCTCGTGTGTTTTATCAAGGTATAATGCATTCATAAGGGACAAATGTCTCCGTGTTTATCTTACAACTTGAATGTAGTAGCTAGACACGTGTGAGCGACCATCAACATAGCAGCTATAGCTTTCCGACTTATACCTAACTATACATTACTGATTGGCGCTTTCTCTAGCAGAAGACCGCATGTCTCAAACCTATTCTGAGGTACTGCCATGTGCACCCCAAACTGTATCACAAAACTCACTGATCACTGTTCTTCATTTTTCTAAATACATGTGAAAAGCAGTGGTAAACTGTGGCTGGGATCCACCTTTAAGACCCATCTTAAAACACACCTCTTTAATCAAGCATATAAGTAGCTCCGTGGCTGATACTATACACCTCATACATCGTTCTTGGCCCCTTGCAGATACACTTACCATAACACCCTCCTACTGTCTCTGCAAGTTCTTCCTACTTACCATTTAGATTGTAAGTTCTTGGGACAGGGACTCCTTTTTCCTAATGTCACTTTTATGCCCGAAGCGCTTCTTCCCATTATGTGTTATATTATTATGTCACGTGTATTACTGCTGTGAAGCGCTATGTACATAGATGGCGCTATATAAATAAAGATATACAGGCATACCCCGCATTAACGTACGCAATGGGACCGGAGCATGTATGTAAAGCGAAAATGTACTTAAAGTGAAGCACTACCTTTTTCCCACTTACTGATGCATGTACTGTACAGCAATCGTCATATACGTGCATAACTGATATAAATAACACATTTGTAACAGACTCCATAGTCTCCCCGCTTGCGCACAGCTTCGGTACAGGTAGGGAGCCGGTATTGCTGTTCAGGACGTGCTGACAGGCGCATGCGTGAACTGCCGTTTGCCTATTGGGCGACATGTACTTACTCGTGAGTGTACTTAAAGTGAGTGTCCTTAAAGCGGGATATGCCTGTACATACATAAATGCAGCTCTGCTGGGACTTTTACATGACAAGAATCTTTGGGGACCTACAGTAACATTGCAGAGGCCACTTATGCTTTAAGTAACTGTCATAGCAGTGATAAATCACCAGTTAGGTGCTAATAAACTACTTTTTATACATAAAAGAGTTTTTTTTTTATAAAAAGGTAAGTGTGGGGTTATTGGTTTATCACATGTTTGTACGAATAAATGCACATTCATAATAATTGCCAACCAAAAGTTTATTTTGGCCAGTAACTATGAGCAAATATTAAGATGAAAACAAATGGAGCCTTTGAAAAACAAAATGTACAGAATGCATGGTTTTCATTTAATCTTCCATAAAAATTTCATTTGCTGCACAGTCGCCTTTTGTGACATTTTATGTTCTATGACATTGCAATATAAAGTGAGAAATGAGAAATGAAAATCTGACTGTTAAAACTATTTTCTATTATATTTCTAGTTATTATGCTGCACAGCTGAAATATAATTTGACACAGTTTAGTTTAACAAATACGTTATTTCCACCAATTTGAACACATTCCTTATGACATGAAGCAAATTGCTTAGAATTTAAAGCCAGCTGTACCTACTACTAAATGTGCAAATATATAAACTTTACAATCCATTTGGGCCTTTGTTTCATTCTGTGTTTTGCGTTTGCACCCCTTGTTTTCATAGTATTTTGCATTGCATCATTTATTTTCTTAACCTTTACAGTGCGCTCGACTTCCGGTTATAACGGCAGTTGAGTGAGTCACTCTGACCTCGTGCTCCAAGACGCAACTCAACTCATAGCTGACTCTCAAAGGTCAAATCCCTGGAAATCAATAAAAATTAAGAGAATTTCATATTACAGAAAATGGTTATGTGTAATACCCCATATAAACTGCATGCTTCGGAGGGCAGAAGAAAGAGGCAAGAAAGCAATATGGCCGACTCTGATGATGCAGCTTTGCAAGAGAAGCAAGCAGCTCCTTCAAACTCTTATCAAGAGATTATTAAGACAGTTAAATAAACGATGGAGCGGAGGTTCACTTCTCACACAGATTTACCCAAGCCGAGCAAACGATAGGAGATATGGAAGAAGATGTTATACAGTAGCTCTAAAAACAAAACAAATGGAAAATTCAAGAAAAAAAGAGAAAATCTCCACTGCTAAATTGAATGATCTAGAAAATAGATCCAGGTGGAATAACCTTAGGGTGGTGGGAACATCAGAAGATATAAGATGTTAGCAGCTTTCTGAAAAGTTATGAAATGATTTACTGCTTAAGATGGATATAAACCAAAAATAAAGCTCCCTTTTAACATAGAAAGAGCCCACAGACTTAGCCCACCACATGCTACGAGAGTAAACAGATCCAGGGTGGTCATTTTCTTCTTTTTCTTTTTTTTTCTTCTTCTTCGGATGCTGACAATGCAGTAAATACATATGACATACCTAAAAATATATACTTTAAACGCCGTGGAGCCACAAGCAGAGCAACGCGCCGGAGGACCCCCCTTTTTTCTACCAGTATCCATACAGAGGTTGGTGAATCACCTCTGAGAGACTCAGGCTGCGGAACTGCATTGTGCCAAGGACAGGAGCCATATACTGAACAGTAGGATAACTCTTTTTTGGCGCAACTTTTCTCTCTCTCTATCAATACCTAAAAATATAAATACAAATCTAAATATATAACACACATAGAAACTTACATACACACAAATTATAATATGAATTAAGATGCAAATCCCCACGCTTGATCACTTTATATTATAACCTTAACAAGATTCCCTATAATCAGGTATTATCTTATATTGCGTTTAATTGCCATTCTAATACTTTAAAGCGTGTTAGGAATACAACCAAACAATTGACTTTTGACAACGTGATAGAAAAAGAACCCACAGCACTCTACTTTTTCTATGCATATTTGAGTTCATCTTCCCGGGCGCCCATTCCTGACCTTCTAAGATTCTCAATATTTGGTCTTTTTTTTTTATGTAGAGAGAGAGAAACTAGATACAACCGCATTTTTTCAAGCATCTTTTGGTACCTATCCATGAAAACATCTCTCCTGTCAAAACCAATAAGATTTAACAATTAGTTCTGAATTTCCATGATTCTAGGTGTCATTTTCTTTATCCAATCTCTATGTATACGTTTTTTTGCTATAGTGGTGATTGCAATAGCCAAATATAGGATTGACGTTTTATTATATTCTTTGAACTTATAAAAATGACCTATAGTAGTACTAACCCCTTAATAAAAATTACTTAATAAAAATTACATTAAAGCAGTTTCATTAATTTAGCAGATAGCTGCTAGGACAATGAAGGGGTTAAGGCACAATAGCAGCTTTAGTGAGGCAGAGGGGGTGAATGATGTGGGTACTTGACCCTTCACCCTTCACTCACCCCCTCTGCCATCAATAAACATTACAATATGTACTAAACACCAATACACAACCCACCCTGTGTCCCCACATAAAACCAGATTTTATATATATATTTTTGCAACTTCAATTTTATTGGTGTTTCTCAGACATACAATATCAGATTTTATATTTTTATACACAGGATTGATACCAGAGGTCGTGGGTGTGTGTGGGCCTCCATGTGGTCCCCGTGGGGGGTCCTCGGATGGTCCCCGGGGGATCTCGGGTGGTCCCCGCGGGTGTCCGGGGGCCCCAATGGGTACCCCGGGTGTTCCCCACAGGTGTCTGGGGGCCCTCGGGTAGTTCCTAAAGGTGTCTGGGGGCCCCCGGGTGTTCCCCGCGGTCCTCAGGTGGTCCCCGTGGTGTCCAGGGGTCCTCGGGTGGTCCCCGTGGGTCCCCGCTGGCCTGCAGTACCAATCCTGTATCAAAATGTTTTATTTTGGCATACATTGCAATAAATACACCTCCCCCTCCCTACCCCCCCCCCAACATATAGTACAGTAATGGGCATAATAACTGTTATCCAAATCTGGATAATAGCTCATTTGCCCATTATTAAATCAAGCATTAGCCAGACAGTATAAATAAAGTAAATAAGCTTTTCTACTTACCCCTGCCATTATGAAGGGCATCCTCGTCAGCATACTGCAGGGCCATGTCCTCCATTGTCAGAAATAATACATGAAATAAAACAATCTAATGGTCCCTAACCCTTTAATCTCCTTTATAACCCCGGACTCCCACGGGGATGACCCGAGGACCCGGACACCCACTGGGACCACCTGAGGACCACCGGACACCCACGGGGACAACTCGAGGGCCCCCAGACACACATGGGAACCACCCGAGGGCCCCCAGGTATTGGTGTGGAACAACCAGGGACCCGTGGGGACCACCCGGGGACCAACGTGTGGCCCACGGACACCCGCCGGCCTCTGGTAGCAATCTTGGGTATAACATTTTTAATTATGGTTTAATGTGGGGAAAGGGGGGTGGGTTGTGTATTGGTGGGTAGTGCATATTGTAATGTTTATTGGTGGCAGAGGGGGTAAATGAAGTCTCAAGTACCCGCTTCACTCACCCCCTCTGCCCCAATAAAGCTGCTGTTGATCCTTAACCCCTTCTTTGCCTTAGCAGTTAGCCGCGAAGGTCCCCTAAGTCCCGTCTCGCCGCTTATCGGCAGCTTCTCCCCACCTTCTTGCCAACTTTTCCAGGCGAGACGATTATGAGAGGAAATCTCAATTCTAGAGCAGCGATCAGCCTCAATAAGCTAATCGGGGCTACTAGAATTGCACGAGTTTGAAAAGCTGGTGATAAGTGGCGATAAATGGCTTATCGCAACTCTTATGACCAACTTATCGGGGCTTACTGAATAGCAGTGGCCTTTTTTGGCCAATAAGGTGCCGATAAGTGGTGATAAGGGCGATAGGCCCTATGATTGTATTCATTTTACCCAAATAGCTCAAAACTTTATTTTTCTTAATTGGAGTTTTTAACCACTCAATACTTCATTCTATTATTTTAAGAGTTGACATTTACATTTTTCCCATGAAATATGAAACTTGCAGATCTTTCATCCATTTTAACCTTTTGTATCATTTCCCACTCAGTAACCATTTGTCCATGCTTTTTGCCTGAGTAAACTTTGTTTGCCTCCCACATATGCATATTTTACATTCCACCTTAAGCAATCATATACATAAACACATCTAAAAAACACGAAAAGCACAGTTTTTCCTTTTTCTCTAGTATTTCCAGTCTTTGATTTAAACTAACCCCTTCTTGCCTACGGAATATTTTTTAACCCCAACATAACTGCTTCTTTATCTTGGATTAAGTTCTATCCCTTTTTAATACATGGTACTTAACCTGCAATAACTACAAGTATCTCGGATCTACTTAAACGTTAATAACACACACCTATATATTTTTTAACTAACTGCTACTCTTGCTATATTTGACACAAACATTAAACAAGCATAGAATGTATACATCACCAATCCCTTTCTTTTTCACTTTCAGTTCTAAGTAACTTGCACTCAGTCATCCTGTTGTTAGAGTGCTCAGCTGTTGAGTTCTTTTAATTCTTCCCACAGATCTGTTCCCCAATTCTCTGAGCAGCTCGCACTAACCTCTACGGTCTCCATCTCTGATTCCAGGCACTGCGCTACTCCTGGCTCTCTTCCTCTAACTAGACCATCACGCTTCTCCAGGTATGATCTTGTTCCTGACTCTGAAAATCCGGAGTTTTGCTGGGAATAACAGCGCAAACCTCTCCCCTTCTTGAATATCTCTGTACAGACCGCGGTAAACTCTCTTCTTGCTTTAGCGACCTCGGATGAAAATTCCTGAAACATTAAAAGCATATTTTCTCTGCATACCAGTTGAGGAGATTGTTTTTGTTTTCTCTCCACGGCAATGCATTGTCCTGGTATTTTAATAACTTTAGGATTACCACTCTAGGGCGCGTCCCTTGCTGACTACGTGGAGGGCACAACCTGTGTGCCCGCTCTATCAGCAAAGACAACTTTTTCCCTTCAATGCCCAACTGTAGTAGTTGCAACTGCATCTGCTCTCTTTTTATTTCCTGCAGTATTCCCATGATTCTCCGGTTATTACAATGCAATCTTTTCTCTAGATCATCCATCTTTGCGAGTTGATTTGCTGTTTTTTTTTTTCAATTAAAGAAGCTATTTGACGTTTCAGATTGCTAACCTCCATTTCAGCTTCATCCACAATTTGCTCATTTTTGGGGGGACATTGATTGCAAGCTGAGTGATGGGCTTTTTCATGTATGCCATTGCTTCATTAAATGACATGTCTGCTGGTTGAAGAGCGGTTCCATGGATTCTTTCACTGGTTTAATCATGTTAAGATGATTAAAACATTTACTTGTGTATTAAGAGAACGCTTGAAGAAATAAGTACACTGTACAATAGTCCTTCCTCAATATTGAGGATATCTCGGTGTGCAGTGAATTGGCCATAGAGACTGAAGGTGTTGTTAGTCTTAACCCAGGTCATAGCAAATCTATGGCTGTGTAACATCTTATGTGTCACATATGAAGTGTCTGTGGAGTTAAAATTGGAGTTATCACCTCTGGATATTTTCTATATTTTAAACATGGATGCATACTGAATATCTGGACTAAATTTCTTATTCATTTCCTCAAACAGGTATGTCTGTCTGAGTTGAATTCTTGTATCAATTTAACCTCAATTGTAACAGAACCTATCTAATTAACATCTCCTTGGTTTGTCTGTCTGAGTTGAATAGGCAAACCCCTCGCTTAATTATTAGTCATGTGAATCTTTTTAGAGTATTTCAATCAGTCTATCTTGGCCGTGCCGTATGGCTGTGCTAACATCTTAAGTCTTACATATAGTATGAAATGTCTGCAGAGTTAAAATTGGAGTTGATTTGTAGGTGAAAAATACAAGAGGCCTTCATCATAAACCCTGCAACTGTGAGAACTTGGCTTTCTATATGCTCTGACAATTTTTACACACCTATAGACTCACTTTCTAAAATGCTGTTTAATTTTCTGTGCATAGACAGCTTTCTTGGGGCCCAGGACAAACGTTTCCACCGGGGCCCCACACCCACGTGTCGGCGGCCTTGCGAGAACCCACCCTCCCTGTTTTCTCTTACACACCTCCTCTGTCTCACATCACCATCATCTTTTCCTTCCCCCCTCCATATACATATATATTCAGACAGTGGTGTGAAAATGAAAGTACACCCTCTTTGAATTCTATGGTTTTACATATCAGGAAATCATAACAATCATCTGTTCCTTAGCAGGTCTTAAAATTAAATATAACCTCAGATGAAAAACAATATATATATATATATATTTATATATATATATATATATACAGCTAAACCCCGTTATAACGCGGTCCTCGGGGTCCACCCCGAGACCACCGCGTTAGTAACGGGGTCGTGCTAATTTTAAAAAAAAATGGCCGCCGCGCGCCTGATCGGGAGGGAGGGAGTGAGGAGGGAAGGAAGGAAGAGGCCTGCACAACATGCGGGCCCGTCTGGCCTCTCTGTGGGTCCCGCAATGACGGGCGCCAGTTAATTAAATAAATAAAATGTTTAAAAAAAACGGCACGATTCATCCCTCCTCCCTCCCAGCCCCCTCCCTCTCACAGCCCCCTCCCTCTCACAGCCCCCTCCCTCTCCCCTCCCTCTCATAGGCTCCTCTCTCTCCCCTCCCTCTCATAGGCTCCTCTCTCTCAGCCCCCGGCAGCCATGTGTTTTTTTTTTCTTCTGGAGTGTTTTTTTTCTTCCGGAGAGGCTTAGTACCGGGGATTTAGTGTGTGTGTGTGTGTGTGTGTGTGTGTGTGTGTGTCTGTGTGTCTGTGTGTCTGTGTGTCTGTGTGTCTGTGTGTATATCTAGTTGTGCTGCACCGCAGATGCCTTTCCTATCTGAGCTTTCAGAGAGCTGTGGATTCCTTAAACAGCCTGTTGAACGAAGCTTGAGACAAGTTGCAGATAAACACGGTAGGGTGGGGATCAAGAGGAGGGGCCTTCATGATTGGGGGGGGGGGGGGGGAGGGGGTTGGTTAAAGGTTACACATTTCTGTGGAAAGACACAGCTGGTAGAAAAAAAAACAGGTCAGTCCTGTGACTACTGAGAAGGCATGCAACTTACTATCCTGTAATGTTTAGCAGTCCCCTATAGTGCACAAACTCATTCTTTATCGGTTTGCAAAGGAGGAATGCATTGGGGGTCCTTCATGCTGTAAAATTCTCGCATTTTTACTTGGTACCAAACATGTATGCAGGATTGTTGTAGGGTGGATTTAAATACATGGGGTTATTGTACATTACTTAGTCAGTGTGTGCAGTGTGAGCAATGTGAGCAATGAGCAGTGTGTGTCAGTGAGTGTGTGCAGTGTGTGCAGTGTGAGCAATGAGCAGTGTGTGTGCAGTGTGCAGTGTGTGTGCAGTGTGTGTGCAGTGTGCCAGTGTGTGCAGTGTGTGTGCAGTGTGCCAGTGTGTGTGCAGTGTGTGTGCAGTGTGTGTGCAGTGTGCCAGTGTGTGCAGTGTGAGCAATGAGCAGTGTGTGTGCAGTGTGCAGTGTGTGTGCAGTGTGTATAGTGTGAGCAATGAGCAGTGTGTGTGCAGTGTGTGTGCAGTGTGTCAGTGTGTAGTGTGAGCAATGAGCAGTGTGTGTGCAGTGTGCAGTGTGTGTGCAGTGTGGCAGTGTGAGCAATGAGCAGTGTGTGTGCAGTGAGTGTGTGCAGTGCAGTTTTTTTTTTTTAAACGGGAGCCACAGGAAAACCGCGTTATAACCGAATCGCGGTATAACGAGGCGCGTTATAACGGGGTTTAGCTGTATATATATATAAGGGAAGGGAAAAGAGAGGCTCGCTCTCCTGGTGTAATATTGCTTGAACAATTTATTACACTAAAAAAATCAATTGTGGTTTGTAACAGGGGACATACCCTGTTCAGAAAACTTGCCTCTAATCCAGCAGTGTGCTGGTTAATTGACCAGCACCTGGCTGATTAGATGTGTTAGAAAAAGCCTGCCTCTGAGACAGGAAGTGAGACTCTTTAGCTCACATGTGAGCTGGACTAGGAGACAGAGCAGAGGTTCCTGAGTCTCCTAGGTGAGACTGACCGAGAGAACACAGATGTCTGGAGCTGACAAATAAGACTTCTAAACCTGGATGCTGATTAGCCGGAGAAAAGGCAGCAACCCAGCAAACAGATAAGACTTTATTTTCAAATGACTGTTGTCTATATATATATCTATATGACTTGGGCTGATGAATAGCTTGGGTAGCCACCCATTTAAAAAGGACTGGAATATAAGGATACATATATGCCAAAGTGGAGCAGGTTTTTGTTTGGCTCACTATTTCTCTTATGTTGTTTTTTTTGCTGTGTTTAAAGCGACAGGCACAATAAAGCCTTGTTATAATTTCACCTTAAAATAGTCTCCGTTGCGTACCTCTGCACATGTCCTCCTACATATGGTGTCAGAAGTGGGATTCGAACCCACGCCTCCAAAATGTCGAGGAGAAGCAGCAAACTCTGCAGGAAGAAAATCTGCAGGCTGCTAAGGAAATACAACTGCTGCAGGAACGTCTGATTACCCAGTGTGTCCTCGCAAAGCAGCAGGATAAACTGAAGGCTACCCTGACCATCACCAAAGCATCACTAGAGGCTAAGCTTAGAGGCTAGGTGACTCGGTACAAGAGAGAGCGCAAAAAGGTCCAGAAACTGAGACGAGTATCTGTGGCCCAAGTGAAGAATTTCACAGTGCTCCACAAAATATAGAATGATAGGTGGAAGCAAGCTCAGAGAAAGGACAGGGAAGAAATAAAGACTCTGAAAGGAGAATGTCCGGAAACACTCAAGAAACAGAGTGAGACTCTGCAGCCCAGTAACTTACAGATGCCTCAAATACGGGAAAAGGTATTGACTCTGCCCAAGCATCGGTATCCCACAGTAACTAGGGCTGTGAGGACAAGGGTACAGTGAGAGCTGGGGATACCACTCACCTTCAAAACAAGATTACAAAGTTTGAGCCACCTAAGAAAGCACTAGCCAAACCTGCAGCCACCCAAAAGGCAGCAAACAGAGGTAGGAGTGCAGAATCAAAGCCAGAAGAATCCTTAGCTGAGGAAGCTGAAAAGATAGGACATTCTCTGGAAATGGAGCTGGGGTCGCAACTCAATCCCAAAGAAGCTGAACTGGCGACTACATTGAATGGGAAAAGTGCAGGAAAACAGCTTCAAGAACAGAGGGCTCAAGTGGCTGTTCTTGAGCGCTCTTGTGATACCAGGAAATGGACATTTGGTGCTAAAGTGGAGCACATGGGAAGGATGGGTCTCATCAGTGTGGGGTTGATGAACTGGTTATGCAAAGAAGATAAAGGATGGGCCAACCATAATACTGAGTTAAGTTATGGTGAGTAAAAAAGTGACAAAAACCCTCCACAGCAAAGCAAATATGCAAATGTAAATACAACTGTATGCTCATCTGCATGTCTTAGGCAGGTCTGAAACCCAGCCTTTCCCCATTATCACCCAGCACTTCCACTGCAGCAAGGGATTCTGGGAAATGACATGCAAATGAGCACACAGTGCCACTTTTTGCTTCAAAAACCATTTTTAACATGGTTCCCTATAGGCTTAAGCTTGCTGCATGGTCACAGCTTTGAGCACAGCCAGGGTTAAGGTGCATACCCAGAAAACCACCCACAGACAGCTGTTTCGACCTTAATGGGTCTCATCAGTTTGGGGTTGATGAACTGGGTATGCAAAGAAGCTAAAGGATGGGCCAAACATAATACTGAGTTAAGTTATGGTGAGTAAAAAAGTGACAAAAACCCTCCACAGCAAAGCAAATATGCAAATGTAAATACAACTGTATGCTCATCTGCATGTCTTTCGACCTTAATGAGTCTCATCAGTGTGGGGTTGATTAACTGGGTATGCAAAGAAATAATCAACCCCACACTGATGAGACCCCATTAAGGGGGAAAGGCGGGGTTGCAGACCTGCCTAAGACATGCAGATGAGCATACAGTTGTATTTACATTTGCATATTTGCTTTGCTGTGGAGGGTTTTTGTCACTTTTTTATTCACCATAATTTAACTCAGTATTATGGTTGGCCCATCCTTTAGCTTCTTTGCATAAGTTAATCAACCCCACACTGATGAGACCCATTAAGGTCGAAACAGCTGTGTAGCTGAGGATGGAGCTCGCCACGGAGCCCGCCGGGACCACCCTGCGCAAGGAGAAGGAGAAGAAGAAGAAGAAGATGAAGACGAAGATGAAGAAGGAGAAGCACACGCACACGCACACGGCACCCCCGGAGACGGTCCCCAGCAGCCAGGAGATGGACGGAGGGGTCCAAGCGGCTACCAGTTCTAGCGGCTCAGGTGATGCTGCCCCCCCAGCGGCCTCACCCCCACTGCCAGCAGCGACGGCCCCAGCTCCAACCCTGGAGCTGGGAGCAGCAGCAACAGCAGCAGTATCCCCCGCCTGGAACCCTGGATGAGGCAGACGGTGGTGATGCAGCTGAGGGAGGTCGACAGACAGCGCCCTCTATTGGACGCTGAGACCTTCGCCAAGGAGCTGGTGAGCAAAGCAGGCTTTACTCCGGACGAGATCCTGAGCATCCAGGACCTCAGGGGTGGCCTGTTTTTTGTCACCTTCACCACGGTGGGAGCCTGCAGGAGATACTGGGAGGCTTTCCAGACCCTGAAACAGGAGGTCCCCTTCTCCCAGTTCGACGTGAACTGCCCTATCCAGAGGGACGAGAAGAGGATCACTGGGACGGTGAGGAACCCCCATATCCCTGGAACGGATATCGCTACCTTCCTGCGGCGCTCTTGCACCGTGGTGAGGGAGCCAAGCAGGATCAAGGACAAGTTGGGGTACTGGGTGGGAAAGTGGAGCATGGTCATTCGCTTGTGGCCAGATCCAGAAGCGATGGACCGGCTGCACCACCTCCCTCCCAGTTTTTCACTCGCGGGCAGCCCAGGGAGGATCTTTTACCCTGACCAGCCCCAGACCTGCGGTAATTGCGGGAACCTGGGGCATCAGTGGAAACAGTGCACCCTGAAAGCCTGCAGAAACTGCAAAAACACTGTCCACGAAACAAAGGATTGTCCCCGCCAGAAAACCTGTGATCTGTGTGGAAAGACAACCCACATGTTCCGGGACTGCCAGCTGAGGGTCAGGAGCTACGCAGAGGCCGCGGCGAAAGGTGCGACACCGGGCGCTCCCCTGACAGCAACCCAGAAGGCACCCAAGAAGCCCCCTGCAAACCAACCCATAAAGGCAAAAGGTGGTAAGTATCAGGAGCAAGGGCAAAAGGAGGCCACCCAAGCAATGCCCGCTGCAGCTCCTGAGCCCGCTGTCCCTTCAGTAGCAGCCCCCACCCCACCCCTTCCCACCCTCACCCCTGCAGCAACACTCCCTCCCACATCCACTGCTGCTGCAACCCCAACCTCCCCCCCCACCCACCACCCCTTGCCCCCTCCTCCCAACCCCCCACTGCAGCCCCCCCACCCTCCATGAGGCTGCAGCCCCTCCCCCTGTAACACCTCTCCCCAGCCCCGAGGCTGTTGCACCCCCTCCCTCTTCCCCCCTTGCTGCAGATACCGCCCCCAGAGCCCAGACCGGAATGGAGAAGCAGGGAATTAAGAGGAGAGCCCCTGAGATGGAAAGCCCGCACCAGGGGCTGGAGCAGAAGAGGGCCCAAATGCAAATCGGCTACTCACCCACTTCCAGCGACGTGGACAGCAACCTTGAAAGCGACCTGGAGGAGGAGGGGGAAGTGGAGATGCAGGAGGCAGCCATTGCAGAGGAGCAGGCGGCCATTTTAGAACAGCCACCTAGTGAGACACAGGTGACCGTGGAAGAGCTCATAAGAGAGGGACGAGAGGCAGCAGAGACCCTCCTCCTTGATGACAACCTTGGGCAAACCATGGATCTGCTGGCCCAGCTGTGCGAGGAGATCAGCAAGACCACCCACGCCAGCGAGGATGGTAACTAGTATCACTGCATGTCTGTCTAACCCTTTATTCCCAAACTAATGGCGTCTTTTAACATTTTCTCCATTAACGTAAGGAGCATAGGAGAGCGGATGAGACGTGCCAGAGTACTAACATTCCTTTCTTTACAGAAATGTGATGTGTATATGCTACAGGAATGTGCTATACCTTTTTCTCGGTCCTACCGGCACCTGAGCGGGCAGTGGTCTCACGGCCCCTCCTACTGGTCTGGGGGGAACGGGTGCAGGAACGCGGGTGTAGCCATTTTGATCCGGGGGGGATGTTTCACTGTTGATTCTGTCCATGAACTCGTCTGTGGCAGACTACTGGTCGTAGACAGTTCATGGGCAGGGGAGCCGATTAGGCTCATCAATGTGTACGCCGCCCCCCGGAAAAATGAGTGCTTGGAACTTTTCCAGCACCTTCGCCCTTGGCTCGCAACCTCCAGGGCAGTGGTGATAGGTGGGGATTTCAACTGCACGATTGAGGTGGGGGGGCGCGTGTAGAGGGAGAAAGGGGGTGGCCCGGTATTAAAGGGGTTGCACCCCATTTGGCCACCCCTGACCGCACCAGGGAGACAAGGGGTTAACTGGACTGAGGTCCAGAAATGTGATTTAACCCTTGTTATGACCTGTAAATGTATTTCCCCCTGTTCCCCTGTTCCATTGTAATGTCTGTGTTAATCAGTGTCTGCATCACACACACACTAGAATCCATCCGGGAGCACAAGGGTTAATAGTTCTTTAATGATTATAGCTCTTTGTGTAGTTTTCCCGCCTTTTCAGGCACCATTTTGCAGGTCCCCATTGGCCGCCATTAGGGCTCAATGCATTTCAATGAAGATTGTGCTGTTTTAGTCCTGTTTCCTGTAAAGACCAGCAGGTGGCGTCCGAGAGGGAGAGCGGCGGTTTCCCATTGAAAGTCAATGGGCCCATTGACTTCAATGGAGATGCCTCGAGGTACCCTTTCGAAGAACGAGTTGGCTGCCGTCCAGACCGCAAACCGCAAAGCGGATACAATGTCCTTTAAAAGAGTTAAAATCACTTGAGTCAAGTTCAAAGTTAATTGATGTGGGAATAAACAGTTCTAGGGCACCTAGAAATAAAATTCTTTCTGCCCCTAGTTCCGAGGCTTCCCCCCACTCGACCACCACCGGGTCCCCGAATCCTGGACCCCCGCTAAGGGTCGAACCAGATAGAGCGGGCCGCGCCATAGGCTTTGCCGGCGGCAGCAAAAACGGCTCTGAAAAATGACTAAGTGGAAAAAACTGAATTTTGGTATTCCATAGCTCCGGTTCCGGAGGGTCCAGCGGATCAGGGTTTGGGGTATCTGTAGCCACTGCTCCGGCATCGCTGCAGAACCATCCTTGACCCGCTTGGACCAACCCGACGGAGTATGGACCCCCTTGAAGTTCGGGACTTTTCCCATAGACTTCAATGGCAGAAAAACCCCATTGACTTCAATGGCGGCGATTTACCATTGAAAGTCTATGGCGGAGCTGCCCGTTGTTTTCAATGGGGATTTAGTGAAAAGCTGAGATTTCTTTTTCAGTGTGGATAAATTCCAGATGAAATTTCTTTGGCCATAATGTAGCAGATGGCCGGAGAGGCGACCGAATGTCTAGGACTTAAGTATTGTTCAAAGAGTTTTGTCACCCTCACTGTTTATCCGAGGCTCAAACCAGAGCAGTTCTTAAGTGTTCCATTTAACACCTTCCAACAAAGGTTTTCCTGCCAGAAAGCCAAATGGGTAGACTGGCTGGCATTCCCTTTGCATATGTGGGGCTACAGAAATGAGACCCCAGATTTCTACTGCGCCTGTGCCAGCTAGCAGGGGGGCATGTGTTGAAATGTGTTCCCATGTTAAAGATTGGCTGGAGGTAATTGAAAACCAATCACCGGTGCTTAATGTTACAGATAGAGGGACAAAAGGTTTATAAACTGCTGTCCACCCATATATCCTTTGTCTTCGTTTGCTGATATGGTTACCTGATATCACCTGAATGATTTCCTGATTGCTGAGAGAAATGCTACATCTAACTTCTCATTCCCCAACCCCTAAGTAAGTGTACTTCTTGTTTGTTACTGTATTATCTGTTGTGTTCACCTTTATTCTAAGGAATAAATACAATTTATTATATCTTAAGCCTCGTTCAGTTCAAACCCAGTTATTTTTGTGTAATATTAATAAGCCTGTGGAAGCTATCGTCACAGCGCGTGCCCCCCAGCAAATCAGCAAAGATAGATGTGACGTCCAGGCTACTCACGGCGATGATTGGGGAGGCATCCCTGAAGGACGTGGTGGGATCTATGGGAGCAGGCACCGCAAACTACTCTTGGTGCCACCCAAATGGTTCTGTGCGTTCTCGGATTGACTTCCTGTTCACCACCAAGCAGGTACAGCACAGACAGCACTCCATGGTCGCAGCACATTTCTCTGACCACAGAGCCATTCATCTCCAGGGGCGCCTGGGAGGAGGTTTCCCCCCAGGGCCAGGATCCTGGAAGCTGAACTGCGCACTGCTGGAAATGGAGAAGATCATGGAGGAGCTGAGAACAGCATACAAAGCATGGAAGGAAGAAAAGGCCTGTTTCCCCAGCACTGCAGAGTGGTGGGAATTCACAAAGATAAGGATCCGCTGCTTCCTGCAGGCAAAGGGCAGACGCCTGGCGTGTGAGAGGAAGGGGGAGTTCGAGGGCCTGCAGCACAAGCTGCAGTCCCTGCATGACCTCAAACGCTGCGGATGGAACGTGGATGACGACCTGGAGGAAACCAAGGAGAGCCTGCAAAAGCACTTTGAGGAGGAATCCAGACGAATCATCTTCCATTCCAAGGTGGAGAACCTTGAGAGGGGGGAGAAATGCAATGCCTTCTTCTTCAAGAAACTCCACTCCGCCCACACGCCCCTGAGGGAGCTGCGAGACAAAGATGGCAACGTGCAGCAGGGGAAGGAGGAAGTCATGGGAGTCGTGAAAGATTTCTATGAAGACCTCTACTCCCCAAAAGCATCAGACCGAGACCAGGCTGACAAATTCCTGTCAGGGATTACAAACACCATCGACCCGTCAGGAAAAGCAGCCATGAACGCCCCCCTGACGCTGGAGGAGCTCCACGCTGCAACCAAATCCTTTAAGACGGGTAGGACGCCGAGCGGAGATGGTATCCCAGCTGAGTTATACACGAAGCTGAGGGACCTGATTGGCCCGGACCTGCTCGAGCTTTACAGGGAAATGGAAGCAGAAGGTACGATGCCCCCAACGCTGAGGGAAGGAATGCTGACGCTCTTGTACAAATGGAAGGGGGAGAGGTGCGACCTCAATAACTGGCGTCCCATCTCGCTCCTGAACGCGGACTACAAGATCCTAGCAAAAGTCCTAGCGAACAGACTGAAGAAGGTCATCAGCCAGATCATCCACCCAGACCAGACGTGCGGCATCCCCGGACGCAGGATCGCAGACAGCCTCGCCCTAATCAGAGACGCAGTCCACTACATCAAAGACCGCCATGTACACGCAGCCCTGGTCACCCTTGATCAGGAGAAGGCCTTTGACCGTGTCTCCCATGATTTCATGGGCAGGGTGCTGCGTGAGTATGGGATGGGGGAGATGTTCTGTTCTTATGTTAACCTGATGTACCTTGATATTTGAAGTGTGGCGATCGTGAACGGATGGAAGACTAACCCCTTCCCTGTCCTCTCAGGGGTTAGGCAGGGCTGCCCTCTTTCACCTCTCCTTTTTGTCTGTTGTATAGAGCTCTTCGCCCAGTGCATCAGATGAGACGCAGGGATCAGAGGGATCGTCGTGCCAGGACCCCAGAGACGCGAAGTGAAGTGCTCGCTCTACATGGATGACATCACCATCTTCTGCGCAGATAGCCGGTCGGTGAAGACGCTGGTCCAGACGTGCGAGGATTTCGGGAAAGCTTCAGGAGCAAAAGTCAACTGCGGGAAGTCAGAGACCAAGCTATTTGGGCTTTGGATCCTGGCTGCCGACCCCCTCCCCTTCCCCATCAGAGCAGGCCTCATCCAAATCCTTGGCGTCTGGTTTGGTGTGGTGGAGCGAGGGCGCTGCCTTGAAGAGCTGGAACAAGAGGCTGAACAAGGTGAAGCAGAAGATCGGATTGTGGCGCCTCAGACCCCTCACCATTGAGGGGAAAAAGCTGGTGCTGCTGAACGAGATCCTTCCTGTCCTGCAGTACGTGGCCTAGGCATACCTGCCTTCGGCCAGAACCTGCTGGGAAATCTCCATGGCAGTGTTCCGCTTTGTCTGGGGGGCCAAGCTTGAGAGGGGCAAGCGTGAGGTGATGTACAAGGAGCCGCACAAGGGGGGCAGAGGAATCCCCGACATCCCCACTATGCTGCGCGCCTTCTTTGTAAGCAACTGCATGCTGATCACCCTGAGAGACTGCGACAAAGACTCCTCTGGCTACTCCATGTCCTGCCTCCTACTCCTGCTGCTCTGGAGAGCACTGGGGTGGGACAAGTGCGACAGCTCCATCCCTTACAGCTGGCGCACGCCCTGGTTCTACAAGGACGTGAAGAAGTTTGTGAGGCAGAACAATCTGGAGGGAGTAAAACCAGACCTGTGGAAGCCCAAGGTCATCTACAAAATGATCAGGGCTAAAGACATCATGGAATCGGTCCCAGGTCTCCACCCCAACACCTTTGGAACGGTGTGGAGGAATGTGGCATCGAAAAGACTAATGAACAAACACAAGGACATTGCTTGGCAGGCCATACACGGGGGACTCCCTGTGAATGCGGACAAGTACCAGAGCAAACTCAGCCTCGTGAGGCACTGCCCCAGGTGCAACCCAGTGGAGGAAAGCATCATGCACCTCTTCTGGAACTGCCCCTTTGCGCAGGCCTTGCTGCGTGCACTGGACACTGACTTAAAGGATTGTATACCGAGGAAGTGCGTCACGTACTACTCGGTGTTCCACGGACTTTTCACAGGAACACACACAGAGGACGCAATCGAAGCCGGTTGGCATCTAATGTGCTGTTTCAAAGACGTTTTACTATTCGCCAGGGAACGCTTGACCAAGGATGTCGGTACAGGACTGTCGCAGGCTGCTCCACAGCCTGCTCAAGGTTCCATCTTTGATGGTCCTGAGGAGGAGAACTAAACACCCCCCTCCCCACCCCCCCCCCCTACTCCCCCGCCCCAAAAGTTTTTTTGTGCAATAAAGTTAGAGATAATGTTTGTATGATATGTCATGTCTATGGTGTGGTGCATATGTATAAATGCACTGCACCGCCGTGTTCGTCACAGTTTTTTTTAATTTTGGAGAAACCATTAATAAAAATGTATGTGAGATGTGTGGGATTTGCACTGCGCCGTTGTTTACGTCGCGGTTTTTTTTCCGTTTGGAAAATGATTTATGTACTGTTATAATCCTGTTGTAAAGATTCGCTGCATAATAAAAGAATTTTCAAAACAAACAGCTGTCTGTGGGTGGTTTTCTGGGTATGCACCTTAACCCTGGCTGTGCTCAAAACTGTGACCATGCAGAAAGCTTAAGCCTATAGGGAACCATGTTAAAAATGGTTTTTGAAGCCAAAAAGTGGCACTGTGTGCTCATTTGCATGTCATTTCCCAGAATCCCTTGCTGCAGTGGAAGTGCTGTGTGCTGGGTGATAATGGGGAAAGGCGGGGTTGCAGACCTGCCTAGGACATGCAGATGAGCATACAGTTGTATTTACATTTGCATATTTGCTTTGCTGTGGAGGGTTTTTGTCACTTTTTTTCTCACCATAACTTAACTCAGTATTATGGTAGGCCCATCCTTTAGCTTCTTTGCATACCCAGTTAATTAACCCCACACTGATGAGACCCATTAAGGTCGAAACAGCTGTCTGTGGGTGGTTTTCTGGGTATGCACCTTAACCCTGGCTGTGCTCAAAGCTGTGACCATGCAGCAAGCTTAAGCCTATAGGGAACCATGTTAAAATGGTTTTTGAAGCAAAAAGTGGCACTGTGTGCTCATTTGCATGTCATTTCCAGAATCCCTTGCTGCCGTGGAAGTGCTGTGTGCTGGGTGATAATGGGGAAAGGCGGGGTTGCAGACCTGCCTAAGACATGCAGATGAGCATACAGTTGTATTTACATTTGTATATTTGCTTTGCTGTGGAGGGGTTTTGTCACTTTTTTACTCACCATAACTTAACTCAGTATATATATATATATATATATATATATATATATATATATATATATATATATATATATATATATATATATATATATACTTACATACATATACATATATATATATATATATATATATATATATATATATATATAACTTAACTCAACTCAGTATATATACATACATACATACATACTGTACATACATATACATATACATATACATATATATACATTTGCATATTTGCTTTGCTGTGGAGGGTTTTTGTCACTTTTTTACTCACCATAACTTACCCTCCCCTGCGGCCACACCACCCTGAATGTGCCCGATCTTGTCTGATCTCAGAAGCTAAGCAGGGTTGGGCCTGGGAGACCGCCTGGGAATACCAGGTGCTGTAGGCTAATTTTTTTATTTTATCCCCTATATTATGTATTTTATTGTTATTCCTTCCTCTCCATATTTCTCTTTCCCCTCCCCTTTTTCCTTCACCCCCTTCCCCTTTTTCCATTCCCTGTTCCATTTCCCACCTCCCTTCCCCCATTTTTTTATTTTATTTTCCCCTCCCTCCCACTTTTTTTTTCTTTTATTCACAGGTCATGCCTTTTTCTTATGATTTTTATTATGCTTGTGTGTTGCTCCAATGAGATTTTTCTGTGCTTATTTAATGTGTTATTCTTTTACTTCTATATATAGGTTATTTTTGGATGTATCCAATATTTCATCTCTGTCTTTTTAAGATTTATTATTTGTATGTTGTTCATTCATCTAGCTATTTGTTTTCATTTGTTAGTAGGAATATGTTTAAACTGCTTAAAAATAGGCTCTAGTGCTTTATGATTGTCATGTATAATGTTGTCCAGCAATGAAACAGGGTTAAATTTGTGAAATTTAAAGTATCCGCCCACCATCCGGACTGGCCAATCACAACAGTAAAGGTGATATAAAGGACTCCCCTTTTGACCATTGAATTCACCCCCTGATGAAGTCCTTAGTGACGAAACGCGTAGGGCGTTTCCCAAAGAGGCGAGTTTGTGTCTGACATTACTGCACGAACGAAGAGAGTACCTTGGAGTTGTTGCTATTTTGCTTGGGACTGCTGTCGCTTCCGGTTTTGCAGTTGCCTGCTGGTGACCAGTGAGAGCTGTGGGAGGTGTATCTGGCGGGAGTTTCTGACCGTGTTGCTGATTATTACATCATCTGGCTGCGGTGGATCCAGTGCACCTTGCTGAACCAACGAATACACCAGAGGTGGCACAAACGGGACAGGCTGATACATTCCCTTCACAGCTTCAAGGCGTTTGAGTATATCTCATAAATGCTATTATTTTTACTCTGTTTGTGAGTGCGCTTTTTATATTTTAAAATCCCATAAATACTGTTTTATACTTTATCACACTAGGAGTGCGCCTGTTTTTTCTTCTTGTTTTCTGCAGATATCCTTGGGATTTGGTGATCCTTATATATGGGCAGCAAAACACCAGTGGACTAAGTACATTTTTTGAAATTTCAACTGACATCTGGTTTTTATTTTATTTTTTATGTTTCATATTTTTTATAGATTTCAGTTGTTTTTATCACAAATTCGCCCTTTTGGGGATTCTTTGGTCAATAGCCTTGTTAACTCTATCTGATTTACACAGCTGATTTATCCTTATCAAGCTTCTTAAGGCGCTACTCCAATTTGTTATATATATATATATATATATATATATATATATATATATATATATATGTATGTATGTAGCACTGTTTCCCCCTGGTAACAGAAATTATCAATGCTGTTTAGAAACCTATTGGCTCGCAGGGTCTGAGCCTCTGCCACGGAGAGCCTGGGGTAATATATTTCTACCACTTGGTGCAGCGCCTCCACCTGGGAGGGATCCCAATGGAGTGGGAGGAGTCCCTCACAGGACACAACCACAGTAATACCCACTGGCATAAACAGAACGGTCTTTACTGAACACACACACATATATCACTTATTACTTTATAAGTTCCCACGGTCAGTCACTCCCACCCAAGAGTGCGTATCCCCTATCCACCACCGTGTACCCCCACACCGTGTCCACAGTATACCCCATGTCCCGTGGTCAGCGCTGCCACTATGTGTGAGTACTCAGTTGTTGCACGTGTATAACGATACCTACCCAGTGCGGCGGCACCTGGGCTTCAAATATCTTCGCAAAGGATCCGTCAACCTCCTGGGCGACGTCCGGTACCACCAACGCGATGCTCTGTCAGGGCAGTCCACTCTGAATACAGGCCAGCTCTTTCTGGGAAGTAAGCCTGATCCCAAGCCTCTTCGCGGGAAGCGCAGCATCCACTGTATCCCTTACTGTACTATATAGCACTAATGGGGCAGGGTCCCTAACCTAGGGCCTGTCACTGAATCACAACAAGCTATAATATGGCTCAAGACCTAACTGGGGCCTAGGGGGCTGCTGGCCTAATGCAGTGGGTCACAGACTCCTGAACTCACCTACCCCTAGCTCTTCCTGGTCCTGACTGACTAGTGTGTGCTGAGCATGCGAAAAGTATCTCTTACTCTGCCAAGATCCCTGCACTCTTATTGGCTCCCTGGCTCATGTGGTGCGCTTCTGAGGCTCATGGGACTTGTAGTCGCTTCCAAGAGCCTTCCCTGGTTGGCTAGTGCTTTGCACGCTTGTCCTCGCGCATGCGCAATCACCCTAATGGCCACCGCATCTCTAGCCTGCACTGCACATGCGCAACCAATCCAAAATGGCGGCCCCTCTGCAGGAGCCGCCGGGAGTCCACTGCGACGCGATCGCCGCCCGGCACCTACACGCCCCCCCCCTTCTGGAACCGGCCGCATCCCTCCAGGTCAACGCGAAGGTAAGGGGCACACTCGGAGCCCAAGGGGACCAGGGCTACATATATATATATATATATGTGTATATATATGTATATATATACACACAAACACATGTAACCCTGCTTCCTATCACTAGGCCAGCTGTTACTCTGTGCTGTGTTACCTGCTGACTCACAGGGCCTGAGCCTCTGCCACGGAGAGCCCGGGGTGCATACAATATATATATAAATATATAGGTTCAGTGCAGCGCCTCCACCTGTGACAGATCTCGCCAAAGGGGGAGTTAGTCTTCGCAGGACCTTTATACAAGAAATTCTCTCACACAACCATTTTATAAAACAAATCTCGTTTACTGATAAGTCAACCTTACGATGCATTGCGTGCCATGACATTCCCATACGATGGTACACAACAATTAACACGCCACGGAGGACGTCCACAATAATGCGCCTCGGCGGGCGCCAAACAATAACTTGCGCCTCGGCGGGCGCCAACAATAACTTTCCCCCAATCCCAACACCGGGTGTTCCCACCCCGTGTCCAAATACGTTAATCAGTTCTCTTGCTTCCCACGGCCGTGTATGTGTGTATGAGTGACTGTGCAGCCACTAGGTCTTAGGTGATTGGAAGGATAGAGTTGGTGCACTTGACGAAATAACTGGCGAGCACTCCGGTGCTCGGAACTGCCATGATTCTTCAAAAAGAGTCTCTGGGGATTCCACGCTATGGTATGGGGCGCTTCTCCCCAACAGGATAGTCCCGAACCAGCCGTAGGTATAAGGGGGGTAAAGCCATTACTAAGGGTGTCCCTAGCTCCGTTTGTCTCTAAGGTGACTCAGGGCTAACTGGGCCGGGGGCACCTTGACTGCGCCGGGGGTACAACCTCCCAACGCAGAGTCTCCTTCTCCTCCTCTCTCCACGATCTCTCTCCACGTGCGCGCAACCACTGCCTATATCTCTGGCAACTCCTCCGCCCATAGGCTAAACGCGCTCACCTGACCCTCTCCGTGGGGCTGCTGGGTCAAGGGACTGCTCTGTTCCCGCCACTATGTATCCTCCTCCTTCGCGGGCTTCTGCAACTACTCCTTGCAAGCGCAACCTCTCATTACCCGGGGTGAATCAAGGGTCACGGCTACACACACACACACACTAAGCCCCCCTCCACAAATACACACACAATACGCACACACACACACACACACACACACACACACACACACACACACACACACACACACACACACACACACACACACACACACACACACACACACACACACACACACACACACACACACACAATAAGCCCCCCTCCCCAAATACACACACAGTATGCCCCCCTCCCTAAATACATACACACACAATAAGCCCCCTCCCTAAACACAAACACACAAATAAAAAACACAATACACCCCCATCGCCAAACACACACAAAATAAGCTCCCTTCCCCAAATACACACAGTATAAGCTCCACTTCCCAAACACAAACATACAAATACAAACACACTAATATCTCCCCCCCAAACACGCACACACACTATACGCCCCTTTTCCAAATACAGACTCCCACAATAAGCCCCCTCACCAAATACAGACATACACACAATATGATGCTGCGTTATGAGAGGCTCCCAGCTCTGTGCTGAAACGGCAGGACAACCTTCTGAGAGAGCTCAAGCTCTATCTCAAGTCTGAGGGCCTTCTTCTGAGCCTCCTCAAGCTTCTGCTTCAAGTCAGCAATAACTTTGTCAGAGTGGCTCTGTTTCTTGACTATTCTGCCTCCACATTACTGTATTTCAACATTTTTGATCCAGTACTTGAGCACCCAGTACCACAGCTTTTGGCTACCTACTGTCTGTTTCTTGACCATGGCAGTAATAATAGCGTTCACTTTCTCTAGATCAGTCCTCAGGTCCTCCACCTCAGTGCCAGTCTCATAGTAAACTGTGAGTAGAACCCTCTGTAGCTCAGCATTATCTTTTATCTCCTGTCCCAATCGTTCATGGAGGAGATCTGTCATGTCTGGCAATTTGCAGCACATCTTCAGAGTTGGCCAAGGGATCGTCACTTACTGTTTCCAGCTCTGCTTTCCTGGTATTGTTTGTTGAGGGTTTCTCACTGTCAGAATCAGACAGACACTTCTTTGGGGTACACGACTTCTGCCTTGGGCCCTTTAGAGATTTCACCATTCTCGTGACAAATCTTTCTTTCACTCTAGGCTGTAGGACATCTCGGGTCCCTTCTAATATCGCCGGGTCACCTGCTGACGTGTCTGCACTTTTTTATTTTTCCCCTCCTTCACATAAACATCAGGAGGCGATATTGCTGCAATATTTTCTGTAAATGCTAGGACACAGCTGATAGTCGTACAGGTGGGGGCAGACTTCACTTGCAGAGTTTGTCTCTCACAGGCGTCTTTTTTTTCAGAGTGGCCATTTAAAAAACCCATGTGCTTTTTGTTGTTGTTTTTTTGCACACGTAATGGGGTAGACTTTGGTCACAGAATCAGTATCTTGTGTGGGTCAGCATCTGTAGCAGTCCAGCCAGTCAGACTGGGGTGTCTGTAGCTTTATCCAGCGCAGTTTTGCTTTTTCTGCCTGGACCTGTAGCCCTTTATTTTGGTCACATCTGCACGTGGTTCTTCGCTTTTACACCTGTTATATAAACTGTTGCAGGAACTATAGGAAACAAAAGCACAAACATTTTCTGTCTCCGGGACCCCTTTGAAATTCGAGGGCCATCTCTCATCCCCACTACAGACACAATATGTATGAGAAGAGGGTAAAACACCGGAGACATTTTAGGGAAAAATAAACATAGACTTTACTAGCCAGCAGCTTTAAACAGAAAACAAAATTAGAGCAGAAAATAATAACCAGGCTTAACTAACGTTCAACTGTCGCTTTCTGGGGGCTGGAAGGCTAGGCCTCTTACCAACCTTTTGACACAAGTCCAAA